>NW_010268634.1:292-29310 GCF_000690775.1 Eurypyga helias
TGGTCGTTGCCAGGCACGGGTGTCTCTACGCACGTGTGTTTGTGTTTTATAAGCTCTTGCACTGGTGTCCTCCCATTGTATTAGTTCTAATGTGGAAGGAGTGCTTTGCTGTGTGTTGGACTCTGCGCCGTCTGTGAGACGTAATGGTAAGTGGGGCACAATGTGAAATGCGATTCACTCCACGACCACACACGGAGAAGCAGAAGCTGCTCTATACGTGCGTGGATCAGAACACAACACAGTTGCATAGGTTTCCTTGTCTCTTCAATCACTCCAGGCCCTGCAAGATCTAGATACTAATTCTGTTTTGTATCTAAACAATGCTAATGGAACTTTATTTATTTTAAAGTTTGTATTTTGCTAGGGAGTGTGAACCTACTTGCTCTTGCATCTTCTTCTCCAGGATGGGAAGCGTGATAAATACCTTGTGAAGTAACTAGCTTTACACTTGCATTGTTATCAGTGGACAAGGTAGCTGCTCTCACTGCTTCTCTGTTTCCATATTTCTTTCTTCATCTGCAGTAAACAATTCAAAGCATAAATGGGCTCGTTCAACTTACAGAGTTTGGGGCAGTCCAGAGGTGACTATGGAAACCTGTTATCCCATCTGAGTAACTGGGGCAGTAATATATGCCTTAATGCAGTGGAGTAAGGTTGTTTGGTTTTTAATCCAAATGTTGTTTTCTTCCAATTCTTTCTACCTTTCTCCTCTTAACCTCTTCCTGGACATTTTTAATTGATAGGAATCTAAGTTTGTTTTCTAATTCTTCAGTAGCCATTTCCTTCTGGTTTTTAATGCTCTGCAGTTGCTTTTCAAAACTCAAATGTATCCTTTTTCCCAGTAGAGGTTAAAGTATACTTAGGAGGAAGGAAGAACATGTATATTTTTCCGACTAAGAATCAGGGTTGACTTTGTATCTGTCCTTCAAAAATTGTGGTTAGAAAATTTGGAAAATTGGGGTTTTCTATATATGAGAAATAATACCGTTCTGCTGGATGGCATTTTCTGAACTATGTAATTAATATTGATATAGAGTGGGGTGTTGTGTTTTGTTTTGTTTTGTTTTTGACCTGCATGCCACTCACAGGAGAAAATTAAAGTCTTTTCATTATACCCTTTTTTTAAGTAGTGAATGCTTTTTTTTGATACAAACTTCAGGTGGTATAGGTGTAGTTATTGTGGTGCCATGGGTACCATAGCCTTTTGTTTTGCTAAGTGCCCTCCATTTGCAGCTTTGCTGCCTGCCTTCAAGCAGCTCTGTCTCCTTTCTTGCCTGTTGCAGAGCCTTTGGGGCAGTATTTTCCCTTCTTTCTCATGCTGTTGTCTTACGACCTCGCAGCTGTGAATCCCAATAATGTTTGGTGGGTTCTTCTGGGACAGGAGCCAGTTCTCTTCGTTTTGCTTTCTTCTGGGTTCTAGGTTTGGATTCATTAGGCAAAGGTAGAAGGAACGGGAAGAAAACAACATTTGAATTAAAAAGCAAACCACCTTAGTCCATGTGACCCATGATAGTCCTTCATAGTGCTGAACAGCCAACCAGCCTGAATGTATGCAGTGAGGAGTCTGCTAGGTCCCTGACAAAAAGTATGTACATGCTATGGGAAATTCTTGTGGGGGAAAATGATTTGCAGCACTGGAGACTGCCGTGGGATGCATGTTATGTCTTTCTGTCTCTTTTTGTTTTCACTTCCTCCAAAGTGACTTCTTGTTAGAGTCATTGTATGCCATCAGCTATGCACCCTGCTAATTAATCTTGGTCAACCTGTCTCAGAATAGATAGGTGCATACAGCCTGGGTAGCTTGTATGCACTTACGTTTGAGGCAGAAGTAGAATCACAGAAGGGTTTGGTTTGGAAGGGACCTTAAAGCCCATCCAGTTCCACCCCCCCTGCCATGGGCAGGGACCCCTTCCACTAGACCAGGTTGCTCAAAGCCTCATCCAGCCTGGCCTTGAACACTTCCAGGGATGGGGCATCCACAGCTTCTCTGGGCAACCTGTCCCAGTGCCTCCCCACTGTTAATGCCTTTGTGTTCTTAAGGGAAAGCTGGCGACTGAGGTGGGAAGAAAGGCCAGGTTACATTTGTTAAAGTATATTCAAGATTGATATCAGAACAGCTGGAAGCTGGGAATGTTTTTTGCTTTCAACCAAAATGTCACTTCTTTCTTCCCCAACTTTAAAGGCAAAATAAAGCTATCTAGCTTTTTTTTTTTTAGCTTCTGAAGTCTCCTAAAATCTTCTTTGCCTCCACTCCTGGGAAAAAAAATAAAATAATCTAAGCAGTTAATGAATTTCTGATCTCTTTTCTTCCTCAGGGCAATCTGTAATGAAGTGATGCCTATTCTATAGCCAAACTGCAATTAAAGCCTGAGCATTCAGGAAGGTTTAAAAGGAAATCAGTGGTGTTTCCTTGATCACTGTCTAGTCACAGAGTATATCCTAAAAAACTATTTTAAAAAAAATTTTATTTTTCAAGTAGACCAGGAAAAGTAAAAGGCTGCAACTGCTCCTAAATAATTTATTAAAATAATCTGTGTCTTTTCAGGCTCTGTCTTTTGCTAAGATTCGATTACTTTTGAGTTCCATGCCCAGAACTCTTTCCATGTGCTGTGATTTTAAATGCATGGGTTTTAGTTTGATAAGTTCTGCACATCAAGATTTTTCCAAGGCAGCAGGAGGTTTTTTTAAAAAGCAGTTTGTATCGGTGCAAAGTTTTCATTACTGCATGGGCCTTGCTTGAGCACTTAAGAGATGATATGGAAAAACAGTAACGATTCTGAAGCGTCTTCCCTGTTGCAATTGTTTGTTTGAATGTATTATTTCTGTGCATAACAGTTTCATTTGAATGAAAAGCAGCAAGCAAAATGTTAAACTAAAAAAAAAAAAACCCAGACAGAAGACACCCACAGCTTCATTGCCCCGTTAGAGGCTGAGTTAATAGTGCTTGGTATCTTCAGAAATTCTTCAGAATTTGGAATTTAATCAGAACATCTCTGTTTTCTTGTGCATATACCTTTTGAGAATGTTGTGATTATTTCAGCCTAGAGCCTCCCATGTGTATGTCTGGAACTACACTTGGGCAATTTTTCCAAAGTTCTAATTATCACCACAAAATCAGCATCTTGGTGGCTTTTTTAAAAAAGTTTTTTTACAGTGCAGTTCTCACTTTCTCACTGCTGAAACCAACTTCATGCATTGTTTCTTTCTCTCGAGTACGGAACTGAGTAAGTAGAGTTTTCTGTGTTTAATTCCTGTAGAAAATAATTATGGGAGTAGAGGGTATTATTTTATTGTTGCCAGGTGTTTTAAAAAAGCAAAATTAGCACTCAGGCTTGCTGAACACTGCAGTCACTATTAAAGTAAATGTGTGGATGTTCGGCATGCTGTTAGGTGATAGTGCAAGCAAATTGGCAATGCATGCTAACTTTGGGCATTGGGTGGTGACAGGTGCTGCATCCTGTGCATGAGTCTCCTAAAGCTGGCGTGTTAAACCACTGTAACTGAAATAAAGGTTAGGAAAGTTACAACGAAATGGGTACAGTAAAGTAGTATACTTGTTTGTGAACTGGGAGAGTGTTAGGCAGAAAACTGTTAGGGGTTTAAAGTTTGTAGAAATAAGACTGTTAACTGGTTAGGTTTGCTTTTCCACCTTTTTTGAGATTCATTCTTCTGTTGCATCTTATGAGAAGAATGAAATGGTTTTATAGTGTTTTTGTTAAGTGAATTTTTAGTGCTGATTATATGTATATTTATACTTGCATAAATTTTCGTATTTAGCCAGTTGAAAGACAACACTTAAAAGTCAGTGCAGGGTTTTAATTGTAATTGCAGGGAAGTAAGTATCACTGACTACATTTTATTTGAAATGAGCTCTGAGCTAACATATAGTAAGCATGCATTTTTTTTTTCTTCTGCTTTGTCCTTGTGTCTTTTGCTGGTGGCAAGACATCAGTCCAGCATTCGTGACCTGTCTTGCTTCTCATGCAGTTTTGAATAGCTTATTGAAAGAAGCACTTTGGATTGTAAATACAGATTTCATCGTGGATGTTTGGATGATGTATAGGGAATGGAGGATATGATGCATTAACTGTACATACTCACATGTCAAAACGCTGGTTTATTGAGACACGACATTTCAAACTGTTTACATTCCATAAATATTGTTATTCTTTGCTCTTCTTTCAAAGTCTGTATTCCCTTGGTAGCAGTACGTGTACAGAAGAGTGTGGGTATAATTTAATAAATACCAGCACTCAGTGTTTCAGACTTTGGGAATCGTGTGGGTTGTGGTGTGGTTTTTTTTTTTCCTTTTTTTTTTCCCCCCATGTCTTCCTCCTCCTTCTTTTGTTCTGCTGTAGTTCAGAGACCAAAACACTCTCATCTCCCAGTGTCCAGACTATAGTCACCACAGCTGCTGGACTTTCCTGGACATAAAATTTTGATTGCCAGCTCAGAACATGTGTTCTTTTGCTGCCAGTCTTAAAAGTGTAAATTGCTCTTACTTTAAAAAAAGATTGAATCCTTAAAGAAAATGGGAGATTTGTTACTGGATTCAGCGAAGCCAGGATCTCGCCCTGGGCTTTAACACTTCTGTTACAAAATGTAGTAGTTGAAAGTTGTAGTACTTTTTAAAAAATAATTTTGGATCACCAGACTTCTTGAGATCAGTTGAAAGTCTTCTGACATTTTTCTATCATCCCGGTGTTTATTTGGCTCCTTCTTTTTCTGACATTTGACTTTTTCTTCTCTTCTGTGCCCCAGCCATTCTGTGAGAATTTTATTTCTGCAGCAGTTATTCATCTGATTCCACTGTCTCTTGATTCTTCTTACTGTGGTCGTTTATTGCCTCTTTACAGACTTTTTTCAGATGTCCATGATAATTTCAGGGGACTATTTAGAATATGGAGCTTTTTTTGTTGATGAAAGTAGGAGTAAAGCAAACAACCAAAAGCAAATTGCACTGCAAATATTTTTGATGATGAAGTAAACTGTCTAATATTCTCATGTTTTGTTTTCCAAAATGAATGTATTGTTTCCTAGAAGAGAATTTAGAATATGCTTTTGTGACAATGTAATAGAAAGCATATGGTTCATTGTGTGGTGAGTAGTAGATGTGTGGAACTCCTTACCAAGGAGTGTTGTGGATCCAGCATGTCTGCATGGTTCTGAGGAAACCAGCTGTACTGAAAGTAGTTGGGCTGAGAAAATTCAGAGGAGGACAGTATTGTACATATTTGTTTACTTTTTACTCTTCCCCAGGCAGCTGTTTGTAGTGCTTACCAGAGACAGAACACTGAACTACTCAGGCCACGAGCCTGAACCAGTGCATCTGCTCATAAATGTCCCAATTTTTTTTTTTTAACCTAATTTTTCTCAAAAAGGTGTTAAGAACTAGGAGTTATTAAATCTTTGTATTAAAAGAAGCTTTTTCAAGGAAATTATCGGTAGATGTGCTCATGTATATGAAAAGATCATTTATAGGCCAACTTGCTTCGGCAACTGCTTCCGTGGGGAGCTATTCCAGTAAGCGACCACCCTCTCAGTGAAGACCCTTTTGCTAATGTCTAATTCTCCAGTATGTCCATGTCTCTCTTGTACTGGGGAGGCCAGAATTGGACACTGCTCCAGGCTCGTCTCACGTGTGCTGAGGGGAAGGATCACCTCCCTCAACCCACTGGCAACAGTCCTAACGCAGCCCAGGATGCTCTTGGCCTTTTTCGCTGCAAGAGCACGTTGCTGGCTAATGGTCAGCTTGGTGGCCACCAGGAACCCCCGTGCCCTTTTCTGCCAAGCTGCTTTCAGGCTGTTCAGCCCCCAGGGTGCGTTGGTGCATGCGGTTCCTCCCAGGGTGCAGGACTTGGCACTCGCCCTTGTTGAACTTCATGAGGTTCCTGTCAGCCCATTTCTCTCCAGCCTGTCGTGGTCCCTCTGGATTGCAGCGTGACCTTCTGGTGTATCAACCTCTCCTCCCGGTTTTGTATCATCTGCAAACTTGCCGAGGGTACACTCTGCCCCACCATCCAGATCGTTAATGAAGATGTTGAACAGGATTATTGGGCTGATTTCAGATTTGGTTTTCATAGCATGTATTTTATGATGGATGTATTTATCACTTTTGGTTCTGTCCAGGAACAATATTTCACATTTCGGGGACAGGACGATATTTCTACTTTTTGAGGGTGCATTCTCAGTCTATCATCAATATGTTATACACCTTCTAGCCTTCCTCTCCTTGTGACACTTTCTATTACAATATTTCCTCCCCTCTTCTGCAACTTGGTTTGAACTTCAAGGCAGAATGTTCAAGTCTGATTCCCTTTGGAAACTAAGGTGTATGTGTAAATATTACTGGTTTTTCTTCTGATGTGTGTGTTTGCAGGAAATGCTGCTTTAAAGAAGAAAATATCCTGTATATAAACACCTTTCTGTCTTCATTCTCAGGGTTTGCTTCTGTGCCCGGGAAAGGGAGTTGCTGTTCGTATTCTAGCCTGGCATGGGCTTTCCAGACACGATGTTCCATCTCTGCCCCTTGGAATGTGATGGTTGAGCAATGCAGACAAAGCAGTTTCTTCAATTCCTGTAAGTCCTGAGTTGGAAGGAAATTACTATCTAAAATAAACAGAAGAAGGAAAGAAAATTTTGCTTTGGAGAGACAGTCATGAAAATTTATGTTTAATAATTTTTTGTTTCTACTCTAGTAACATATCTCCCAAGATTGTAATTGCAACTACAGCTATTGACACAAAGTGCACAAGGTCAGTTTATTATCTTTTAATAGCAAGCAAGGGTGTGATTTATGTCACAGTGAATCCATCTAGTATACATCACTGGATGGAAGGAGGAAACACCTTCTCCTCTGTTTCCTAGTCCTTTATTGAGAATGTGAATTGTGTGTTTATTTTCCAGATGATTTTTGAGCCACAGGGTAGACATACTGTTCAAGCTGTGCTGTCTCGAAAATGAAATAACTAAAATGCAATAATGTGCTAAACAAAACCTGTTGGTAATGTCCTACTAATTGTCTGGCCAGCTGCAGTATTTTCCTTTAGTCCTGAAAGGAATTACTCACGTGCTTAACAGAACTGAGAAATGATGGCTGTTTAAATTCGTACTTGAGACTGCGACCCGAGGTAGCTGAGGGGCCATTCCACCCAGCTTGCAATTCCTTATCCTATCCCCTAGGGGAAGAGAAAGAATAGTAAGAATATAATCTCCGGAGGAGATAAATGCAGCAGCTTGAGAGTCAAAGCTCTTTGTTTATAATCCGTAGAATATAAGAGCACTGCAAAATCAGGCTTTCAGAACTGGTGATCTCTTCCTATTCTTCTCGCCAGCTCAGTGGCAGAATAGTGTATTTGCTTTCTTTACATTTGCTAAAGAAATGGGATTTAAGCAGTCATGATCACTGGCTGTTTGACCGTTGGGTGATTTCAAACAAATGAGGACAGAGACACCTCAAAAGACCTGCAGAAGGCTGCAGTGTGAAACAGAGGCTCTGCATTGTAAAGGTTTTCTAAGGATGCTAACTGAAGGAAAAATGAATTTAGAACTTCTTCTTAGGCACCAAAGCAGTCACAAGGTAAGCATATGTAAAAAGCTAAGCACTGTTGTTTTATCTTAAATTTAAAATACAGCCCTGCAAGTGAGGGCAATGTCATCACAATTTATGTTAGATGTTTCCTTAATTATGCTTAGGTGAGGTCTGTTTTACCAGGAATTTTGCCAGCTTGTTAGATGACTTAATTAAAAGTGTTTGTAAGATGACTAAATTAAAAATGTTTGTTGTGATGGCATTCCCATTGTTTGACTTCATAAAATGTTGAACAAGTTTAGTTTAGGCAAATCACCTACAACTGTTGGCTCAATTCACAAGGTGTAACAACTTGGAAAAATTTAAGTGTGCCTTCTTTATGTATGCAGCAGTGACAGTAGCCATCAGATTCGGAAGACTGGTATTTCAAAGTGCAATTATTCTAAGAACAGTTTCTCTTACAGAAGTCAAAACTAAAATTTTCGAAATTCAAATGAAGCAGATATTAACAGTATAAATCACTCATATCTTCTAGCAGTGCAGTTGCCTCAGAAGTGGTAACATTAAAAATGCAGATATGACCATTTAATGTGAAATGTCAGCCTAATGACAGTCTTTTGTGGCTGAGAAAGTTGAGTATACTTTATCTCATTAGTGAAGGTTTACTTCTCTTCCATCATACTTCTAAAGATATTAACATGCTCTTGTAAGTTCATCTGTACCTTCAACTTAACTATTAAAAACATTTTAACTCAATTAAATAGAATGAATTTATATAAATAGGAGGAATTGTAATTATCCCAGGCAGCCTCTGATCCATGCCAAGGCAGTTGTCTCCTGCAGCTCTAACAGAATCATACACAGGGGTTTATGCTTGTGCAGTGACATACTTCAGTGAGTTTCTAATCAAGTAATTTAAAATGATCTTGTTATTCCAGGTTTAACTTCTGTCCCTCCCTCTTTTCCCCGTTCCACCCTCCTCACTATGAGAAGCAGTTCAATTTTCATCTACTTAACAATTTCACATGCTTATTTAGAGATGTGAAAGGGCCTGAGGTTTTTCATGTTTAAAAAATAAATAACTTCAACTGAAAAGTCTGGCCTCCTTTTTCAGTGTGTCTAACACCTGGTATGTGCAGAATAATGTCTTGCTTCTGCCTGTTTCACTCTAAGTTTTGTCTGAGAGGAGAGGGCAGATGTGTTTTCCCTACCTCTCAGTACATTTATGTGCTCTTATGTGCAGGCACACACATTTTCTCAAAACGAAATAAAAAAAAGAGACCAAGTGCCTTCCCAAAAGTTAATACTGCACAGTAACAAATCAAAACCCTATAGAATGCCACTACCACCACCCCCACCACCCCCCCTTAAGTACAATTAACTAAGTCATTTAATATTCATTCCTCTTTTTCTGACTAAAACCAATTAACCAGCTATTCTTCAACACACATACACACCGGACTGGGAAATCCCACCAATCCAGACTTTCTGAAGAGATGCTTAAGCTTCAGTTGCTGAGACACATAGATGAAAGTGCTGTATGTTTCATGGAAGAAGTATATATCTGTCTGACCGGTAAATGAGGCAAATGTGATATATAGGCCGTTTAAATTCGATAGCCACAGAATCAGAGTGAAATACATGGTTTGTCATTCCTAAAGGCAGCAGAGGCACACAGTTGTGTTGTGAATACTGAAACAATTTGACTGTCTCCCCAGCCATAGGAGTTGTCTTTGACCCTAGTCATGCAAACCAGCAAGCATACTATTCTCAGCATCCGTTGTGTATCCAGGTGTATGTGAGAATAAAGAACTGTTATTTGATACTGGGGCTACGTAAAAATTATGCTTTCCTAGTCACACTATTCTGTTAGCTACCCTTGGGAACAAATAAGAAAAACTTAATTTCTCTGTTGCTAGGTGATGCTTCCTCTTAGGTTAGAATACAAAATAAGGAATATTATGACTTTTCAGAGTTTATAGAACTAGATTGTAACACTTGAGGGAGAATCATTCAGACCAGTAATATCAAATCATACTCACACATTTTATCTCTAGAGGCCTTGCTTACTGGAAGCACTTGTACTCGGTATAAATCTCAGTGTTTGTTTATTTTATTGGAAACATCAGTTCCTGAAAGCCTGCTCCTTAATTACATTTTCTATTAAATTTTTGTAGTCCTATGTGAGTTTTCTGCCATTCCTAATTTGAGAATCGGTGTGAAAAAAATAATTTACTTTTTTAAAAAAACTTTTAAAAGAATTTTTAAGTATGAACCCTCCAGATGAATAATTACTGAGTTACCACTTTTCACTGTGGTTAGTAACATATGAATAGTTTTGATGTTTCAACATTTAAGGTTATAAAGAGCTCCAAATATACAACTGCCTCTTTTGGTTTTCCCCCCTTTTAAGAAGGGATGCTTGTGTGTGCATGTGTGTTGAAGAACAGTCAGTTAATTGGTTTTAGTCCTAAAAAGGGGAATGAATATTAAATGATTTACAGTTAATTGTAGTTAAGGGGATGGCTAGTTTATTAGGTTTTGATTTTTTACGGCACAGTGTAAGTTTTGTGAAGGTGCTTGGCTTCTGGTTTTTATTTTGTTTTGAGAAAATGAACCCAGCCGGTGGTGTTCAGTTTGCAAACCTCACGGAAATCTCTGTTCTCAATATCCTTCTGGTGACACAGAGGCCAGCTTTCTAATACTTATTATTTAAGGGAAAAAAAAAGCTGCAAATGAAAGCTTTAATAACCAAAACAACCTTCAAAAGATAGTAGCATTTAAAACAGCATCTGTTATCTAAGTTAAGGTCCTGGGTTTTTTAATAATCATAGAATCACAGACTGGTTTGGGTTGGAAGGGGCCTTAAAGACCATCTATTTCCAACCCCCCTGCCATGAGCAGGGACACTTTCCACCAGACCAGGTTGCTCAAAGCCACATCCAGCCTGGCCTTGGACACTTCCAGGGATGGGGCATCCACAGCTTCTCTGGGCAACCTGTGCCAGTGCCTCACCACCCTCTCCAGGAAGAACTTCTTCCTGATATCCAATCTAAACCTCCCCACTTTCAATTTAACCCCGTTACCCCTTGTCCTGTCACTACAGGCCCTTGTAAAAAGTCAGTAAGATACTACGAATAAAAACAATAGTTTCTCAAATGTTTGTCAGGATAATTTATGGCAGTTTGGGTTCTTTGTTTAAGGTAATAAGTTTTCAGCCTGTTAATGATTGGGTTTGTAGCTGGCTTTATTCAGGGTTTGAATTGTGACTAACCTGAAAATCCCATGTCTACAGCACACTCTGCTAAAGTGCCAGTTCTAAAAAATGTGAAATTCTAATGCCAAGTGAACAGTGAAAGTGTGCTTAGGGTTTGCAGTGAGTGGAGTTATTCACTGGGTCTGTGTAGCAGGAGGAATGCATCTTTCAGAATAACATTTTCCAGCTCCAGAGGTTTTGTTGCACTGTCATCATGCAGTGGAATTGTTTCCGGTTTTGGGGAAGTTGCCCAAAACTTTCTCATACTATCCTATGGGAATAATAGCTCATAGCGACATCTTTCGCTGCCAACAAATTTGCAGACACACCTAAACTAGTTTTTTTCTGCAATGCACATAATGAGAACTTTGGGATATTTTTATGGTATATTAAACTTCTGTCAGTAAGCAGGTCGCCCCTAGAGCTTCAGCCTTGTGTTAGCAAAACCAAACAGAAGCCAGAAAGTTTGTTGTTAGATGAGTTTTCTTCCTGTTTCACTGTTGTGGGCGTGCAGCTAGCGGTGAGAAGTAGACACGAGCTTAAGTTTTGAAAGAAAACATTTCATATATGTGAAGCTCTAATTTTTAGTCTGTGAAGTTTACCTAAAACCATCTTATATCTGTCCCATGGTACTAATCTCTTACATGGCCTCAGGTTTCTCTTCATGGTCTTGCAGTAGTCCTTGTCTTTCTCAGACATTTTCAATGTGCAGCTTTTGCAGTTCCACAGTTAAGACACTGCCTGCTCACTAAATGAATTTTGAGTAGTGGGCTGTCTAGACAGAAGACATTATATTCTTTACTACTTCCTAGGTTTGAATAAAGGTGCTGTGGAGCCAACAGGTAGTATCCTCAGAGGATGACACCTTAAGGGGGACGAGGCAGAGCTGCAAAGAGAAACACACATTTTGCTAAAGCAGCCCTTTCTCTTAAGACATCACTTGAAAGGGGGGAGTTTTCTGTCTTCGTTACGTTTCAGCAGAACTCAGTGTCAGATACATGTCATACACTTCCATTAGTATGTAAGGGGTCTCTGTGCAGTTAAAACAATGTGGTCACTTAGGAAACGAGAATAATTCAGCACTATATCTCTTTTCTTAGGGATTCACACTTTTCTCCTTGCGGACTAGGATTAGACAGGGAGTCAGGAAACTATGATGGCACATGGTGGCAGAGAGTTGCAAGCTGGAGATAAAGCAAATAACAAGGGCAGTTCTCATTTAGGATGAACACACTGGTGAAACTGCTTTAGAATAAATATTTCTTCCTTCTATCTAGTCTGAATCGACCCTCTTTTACTTTAAAACCATTGCCCCTTGTTCTGTCACAGCAGGCCCTACTAAAAAGCTTGTACTCATCTTTCGTATAAGCCTCTCTTAAGTACTGAAAGGCTGCAATAAGGTCTTCCTGGAGCCTTCTCTTCTCCAGGCTAAACAAGCCCAACTCTCTCAGCTTTTCCTCCTGGGAGAGATGTTCCATCCCTCTGACCATTTTTGTGGACCTCTTCTGGACCTGCTCCAACAGGTCCATGTCTTTCCTGTACTGGGGGTCCCACAGCTGGACGCAGCACTCCAGGTGGGCTCTCACAAGGGCAGACCAGAGTGGCAGAATCCCCTCCCTCGACCTGCTGGCCACGCTTCTCTGGATACAGCCCAGGATACGGTTGGCTTTCTGGGCTGCCAGCGCACACTGCCGGCTCATGTCCAGCTTTGTTTCCTAATAAAACCATATATAATCAGAAATAGAGTATTTTTTCCTAATCGACAAATTGAAGCTTCAGAAAGCTATAGTTACACAAGGAGAGAGGAAAACTAATGAACTATAAACCACATACATGCTTAAGATGGAAAATCATCGTGAATTTTTCAGGATGTCTTTGTATCTAGTTAAAGCTTAGGATCAGAGCCTCAGAAATTCAAGAAAGATATCTGCTATTCTTAAGATTCTTGTGCCTAGCAGGAAAAAATGTGCTTCAGAAGTCCAGATGGAGAACTTCCCACCATGAGAGTGTACTGTGCACAGCTAGAGTACATCATCCTTGTTAAGGTGCTGCAGCACTGGGGCCCATGCTGTCTTGTCTCGTAAGTTCATCTTCACTGTGGTGTGAGTGATCCTTAAATATCTCAGCTGGCACGCTTGTGGAATCAACTTCAACTGCGTGTTGAATGTGTAGTTGCAGAATTTTTACAGCAGATGCACAGTTAAAATGCTGCCCACGGCCTGTCAGAAGAAAAGAAGCATTGCTTTTAGGGAACTTTTTTCCTGAATTGGTATATTTGACTTGCTCTTCAGTAATTGATTCTGGGCATCTGGTGATTTTGTAGTAGCTGTGAAATTATGAAGAAAAACCCTTGTTGAGCATGGAAGTTGTGAATGGAACGCAAAGTACCAAACTTAATACATAGAGGCTTTTTACTGGGACATTTTGTAGATGGATGTGATTTAAACAGTGGTTCTTAAAAAAATTTAATTGTGAATTGTAATTCTTTCCTGTAATGGAAATTTACATTACTTACAAGGACAGTGTTAGAGTGATTAATTTTCTGAGAGCATCAGCAACATGCAGCTTAAAGTACAGCACTTCCAATTTTACAGTGATAAATCACCCTGCCAGGTGACTGAGGATTTGTTTAATGGCGTACTGTGCCAGAACTAGCAGGTTCATGCATCAGTCAGTTCTGCCAAAGGATGGCTTTTACTGCATGTGTAGCTTTACCAGAAATTTGAGAGTTTTGGTAAGATTTCTGAACAGCGTTGTAATCATTGGTTTATTCCATTTTACAAGTGGTGGAAGCATCTGAGCATAGTTCTCTTTGGCTTTGGAGCCTTGATAATTGGCTTTGGTTAAATCAGTGAAAGAATACCAAAATGTTGTGATCTGTTAGGAAAAATAACAGAATTATAGTTTATAACCCCCATCAAGGGTTATTAACTGCTATTGGGCTTTTGAGGCTTCTGGAAAAAGCTGTCATTTTACAGGGAAAGCCTAATATTTAGAACTACTGTAGGTTATTTTCATTAGCTCTGATGAGACAAGGTCGCAATTGTCTTATTTGGAGAGATCATAAAACCCAATTTAATAGGAATAATCCATCTCTGCCTGTACCTCAGTGATGAGACTGCTTAATAATTTAATTTCCTCGTGTCAGTCCCATGTTAAAAATTCTTACTTGATGGGCAATCAATTTATTGGCAGCTGAGTTGTCACTGAGAACTTGTGTAATTTAGAAGTGAGTGGATTACTGTATTCACCTTAGTACCAGTATTAGATACTAGCTGTATAAGCAAAGTGGTAGGAAGATTAAGTTCATTATCTTTCTGGACTCAGCACATCCTGCTTTAGAAGGATGACTTAATTGTTCATGGACACTGACAGAATGACCTCTCTCGAGGCTTTGCCAGTTCAGAACAAATACTGAAATGCAGTTCTCGGTAGTGAAGAATTTGTTTATAAAATGTCTGGGACGTGAACAGACTTCGCTGTCTAACCTACAGTTGTGCAGTTCTTATCAGAGATGCACGTCCTTAAAACGTTGTCCATAGCAGTAGACTCTTGGAAGTACAACCATGAGAGAACAAAGGAGTGGGTATGAGTTTGGTTTTAACATCTTACACAGTGACATCTCGTTGTACAATTGGAACCTCTAAGAGGCAAAGGTGTGCAAAATAAGTGACTTTTTTTTCCCTATTCTCATCCTGTTTCAGCTGTACCTAGGGATCACCTCTGAGGACAGGCCCATCATTTGCTTTTCATGCCTGTTTAATGCTTGGCCTATTCTTAATCAATCCTTAGGGCTTTCAGTTGTGGTGAGGTGATAGGAAGATGTGTTTTTTCTAAGAACTTACGGAGTCCATACTGTTTTTTTCAGAAATGTCTTTCAAAAACAACAGATACTGAATATAAAGCTATACCTTACAGTAGTGTCTTAGAGGAGTAAGTTAAAAATGAACTTCTAGAACACGAGAAAAACCTTGCCGCATCAGACCGAATGTCTATCTAACTGAGCATTCTGTCTCCTTCCCATAGTATCAGCTGCGGTTGAATTAAAGAATTAAATGAGCAAGTAGGGATGCTTCCTTAGAAAAGCATCAGAACCTGAAGTGATTTGCAACATGGAACTTCTTTAATTTATAGCTCTAGGTGGCTTTTTTTCCTCTATGGAATTGTTTGGCTGCTTTTGAACCCGTATAAATGCCCTGACAATAATGCACACTGTTTTCTGTAGGTAGGTGAGCATGTAAGCAGAGAAGGTCAAAGAAATGCCCTCTGCACTGGAGCATGGTGAGGTTTGTGAGCTTGGTTCCTAGAGGAGTTGATTGTTAAGCCTTTGATCTGCCTCTGAGAAAAAACGTCTTCTTGTGATCATTAAGCAGCTGAGTCTAGACTGTGTAATTTATCACACCGTTTGTAATAGAATACGTAAGCAGCACATTCCCTTTGCAAATGCTCTTTCATGTGTATGGAAGAATTTTTCCCAATCCTGTTTTTGTTTGGGGATGGTGCCAAAACTGTTGGTGTCTGGAGAAGGAAAGGAGTTGGAATATCATACGGGTTTAGAACTCACCTGCTAATAAAAGTGTGTATTCCAAGCTGAAACCTGGAAGAGAATGGTAGTGACTGAGAAGACCTTACTAAGTTCCTTAAGGTAGTACGGATGTGCAGATGTAATGGCATTAGTGGGCAACAGCACACTGAAAGAAGCATGTCATTGTAGCATGTTCATTAATCTTTTTATTGCATCGTTAATAATAGTGCCTTTGAATCCCTCCTGCTGTGCTGCCACAGGACTATTTGTCATCAAAAAACCTAGGGAAAAATCACTTTTAATTAGAAGAACTACTTAACCTGTTTTAAAACATTGATCCTTTCTTCTCCTTTTCCTCTCTTCAGTTTTCCAACTTACTGCTATTTGTCTTTGTAGTTTATATTCTAAGCAAGCTGGGAACTCAACTTGCAGGAGGCAAAGAAATCTGCTTTTAATCTCAGTTTACCAGGATCTAGGATACCGTTTGCTGATACGGTTTACAGCAAAGTCTTTTTGGTAATACTTGTGGGTTACAGAGGTGTGATCACATTCCTCTGAAGTAAACACTGGGGCTGTCTGGTTCCCGAAATTCAGTCATAGTATAAAAAGACACAAAACCAAATCCTTTTCAAAATATTACAGACATCTTTTATGTAGATTAAGCAAAATGGAGTGGTGTCATACAAACTTACTGTGGTGGTTGTTAGCAATCAGTTTGCATGCTTTCAGCAAAATTCAATAGTGGATCATTTTCTGGGCCGTAAAATAAAATCTTACATGACACTTCTTTCCCCTCCACCTTTTCTTTCCAGTTAGTAGCTATGTGCTTTTTGGTAACTGACTAGAAATGTGTGGTAGCTTTTATGACCGTGTCTATTTTAGCTCTGAAGGAATGCATTCAGCCTCCCATTTTACAAAGGCAGAATAAAGGCAAGGCCACAAATCGCTAAGAGACTGCATACCTACTGTACTGACTTCATGTCAGAGCATTTCTGCAAACGTGAAGAGCAGGACAGCAGTTTTCATCTGTTCTGTTTCTTGTAGCCAGATCTTTATTTTCTTCATTGCTGTGTTGTCTGTCTGTCATAAGCAATGTCCCCACCATTGTAATCTTCATGACTGCAGCCTGTTCCCTCCATATTCCATTCGTGTCACTTTGTCCTCAAATCAATGTGATATCTGCATCTTATAAAAACTCTCAGCTCTCTAGCCCGCAGGCATCTGATGTGTTTCATTAGATTTAGCTGCTTTCCAAAAACATAAGGATATTAATATAGACTGATTAGATGAACTGCACTTTGATATCAAATGTGATGTTTTTCTCTGATTCTAAATTTGTCAGAATTTCTGTGGTACTTGAGGCCAAAACGACTTAGTCTGACCTCATCTCGCTGGATCTGTTGGCATTGACTGGTCTTTGATACAAAAAGATCTCCTTACTCTGTGACTTTTGCTGCTTTCCTCTGTTGGAAAGATATTTAGAATACAACTCAAAGTGCGGGGGATGTTTTGAGTGTATTACCAACTCAAGAGCTCCCTGTTCTTGTCTCTCCACTGCTTGTGGCTGCCCCTCTGCAGCCTCCTTTATAGCTGTTAATGGCCCTTTGTGAGACCACACAACCTGCAGTAGCCTGGGGAACTGTTCCAGCTTTAAAATAACCGTGCAAAGAAAAATGTAAATGCCTTTATTGTAATTTCATGTTTCCAGGCTTGCAGGATTATTGAAAAAAAAAAGGGAATTGCTAGTTACACAATGTTTTCTGAATAAGGTAAGATGCTTAACATGATTGATGGTCAACCTTCTAACTCATGCAACAGTCCTATAGTTCACTTTAGAACATGAAAGGCTGTGTCCTGCATTACCTACTTCCCACCAGTATTTTTTATACTGACTTTTAATGCAGCATTATCTTAGGGTAATATTCACTACTTGTAGACAGTCTAGTACCTGTCACAGTTTGGCTTTTATTGAAAGTAATGTGCTGGATCTTTCTGTTTGGAGAGTTCTATGCATCTGAAGATTTTGATGGAGTTTTTTTAAGCACACATCTACATAATCAGTTTGTTGTGATCAGCCAGATTTTTTTAGTGGCTGACAGTTCAGACACTGGTTTCAAGCCATTTGATACCGTTACTTATGGTTACCGTTACTTTTGGGATATTTTTAACCATAAACCCCTAGACATTAGGGTTTACTTGAATGTCTAGAAAAGAGTGTCATTTCAGATAGAGATTGCTTTTTTACAGGGACTGAGGATGACCCAGGAGCAAATACAGTTCTTGCCTGACAGCACATAAGGAGTGTGATAAATGTTCCTGTTGTGTGTGATCCATGGGCATTTCCACTTGTCTATAATACACAATTTCCACTTGTCTATAATACACAATTTCCACTTGTCTGTAATACAGACAAAATCTGTGTTACGTATTTTGGCTTGTTGCACTATTTGTATAGTATGTTTTTGGGGTATGTAGTGACTTTCTAGGCCATTCTGCTCTTGCCCATCTTGAGGGAATACTATTTTGTAGCTTCCTGGACATGCAGCATTATGTCCTTCCTTGTGTGCTTGCTGTCCAGTGTCCTGAGCTTGGATGACTTCATTCAGGACTCTCAAAAAAGCATCGGAAGTACGTTTCCCACTTGGAAAAGAATTTTTGAATGAAAAGGTGGGCGTCATACCTGTGGAAGGGCTGCCCTGACGTCTTATACGAACTTATTCAATGCTAAACCTCACCTGGGCAATTTGTGGTACCTTGGGAAGTCCTGCATAGCCCCTGTCCCTCACTGTGTTGTCAACACGGCAGTTCCAAGGCGTGTGCCAGGCTGTGGAGCAGGATCTCTCACACGCATTAATTGAACAGGCATGAAATGCTGTTTGGAAACTGTAGTGATTTGAGTATGAGTATTTTAATTCCTCTGGTTTTAAGTGTTTATTGACTGTTTTTGTCTACTTTAAATAAACAAAATCATTTTCCAATCAGAGAAGAAAAGAGATTTAAACTCTCGCAGTAACGTTGCTCCTGGGTGAAACACACAATAGCATTAACCTGCAAATATAACAATGGTGACACGTGTATTCCGTGGTGATAGCCGCCTTCTCTGGACTAACAGGATAAAATACCATCTGTGGTGTCTTCTTCACATCATCATTTTGCTGTAGTTTGATTTTGTCCAATCAGGAGAATGTCCTGTACTTCCATCCGTTGGGTAAACAGTAGGTTGAGGTTAACTACTAAGTACACGCTTCCTGAGTCATGCTGTCATATGTTGGGTGAAACATCTTAAGACAGGGATGTCCTGTACACAGGCACTGAGTGAGGAGACCTGACCAAAGCCTGAGCTCTGTGATGAGGTGTTTTAAATTGTTTTACATTCCTTTTCATTCATACAGGCAACAGGGGGGACGTTCTATTTTGTCAGACCACAAGAACAGCTGCAGATCCATGTTGTTGGTTAACTTCTTGTGTTTTGTGGCTTTTTGACGCAGGCTAAGCCTTGGGTATTTTTAGGAGTGATTTGAGTTGACTGTCATTGATATTTGTCCTAAGTGCCTACAGGTATTGCTGCTCTGAGTTAATAATGAATGAATTTCCTTTAATGACGTGGGAATTAATACCTTACTGGTTGCTGTTTAGGAATGTTTGCTTTTTGCTGTTGAAAATGGTTTTAAAAAACATGCACTTGGCCATGTGCCTATCTGATAGCAATCGTGAGGAGGAGAGACACATCTCTGCACCAGATACATATACACATAGTAGGAAATTGCTTTCTTAGCAAGGCAGTAATCGTACAGTTTAAATCCCAGCAATGATAAAGTAAGGGTTAACATTTCAAGATTTTTTTTTTCTTCAGCTTCAGTTACCAATATAAGCTGTACTTGTACATTATTTATGAAAGCTTTTTTATTTCAGTGACGGCTGATGAGCTGTGGAAAGGAGCTTTGGCAGAGACTGGTGTGGGAGTAAAGAAAGGAAGAGGAAAGAGAAGGAAGAAAAAGCTAAGGAAGAATCTCAATAGAGGCCAGGAGATTGGAGAAGGTAGATTCACAAATAAGGGGCTGAAGACGTGGCTTGACCTTTTTGTCTCTAGTGTTTCTTGATTTAATAGATTGACAAATTGCTTTTCATTTCTGTAGTGACAGAACTGCTTGAGATATTTTTGTCTTTTTAAAAAAGATCCGGTAAGGTTGTTTAATGTTATTCTTCTTTTTTAAATATAAATTCTGTATCATAAAATGCACTTGAAACATACGAGAACCTCACATGTTACTGCATTTTTCCAGTGTGCAGAGTTTCAGTCCTAATTTGGCATAAACCGTAATTTTTCTCTGTTATTTTCAAGGACGTTCTGGTTTCCTCTGGCCTGGCCTTAATGCTCCTGTGTTACAAAGTGGGAGAGTCCAGACAGTTACCCAGAGAAAGAAAGAAGAACAAGAGAGAATTCAGTCTGAAATAGTTAAGCAGAGAGATACATGGGAGAAGAAAAGAAAAATAAAAGTAAAGAGAGAGGGAGGATGGAGTGGAAAATGCTGGGGAGGTGTACTTCTGGATCCTCCTGACCCAGGTCCTAACGGAGGTAAGAAAACTGAGTATCTAGCTTTGCCTTACTTAGACTTTCTGTTAAGGGGCTTGGACAAAGTGAGATCCAGACTTTTCCTGTGACTGAAAAGCAATGTTATACTTCCCTCTTATATTCCTATACATGAAGCAAAGCAGCTGAATCAAAGAAGAAGTGTTAAGACAAGTGAAGTTTGTTAAATCACCGCTTGGTTCAATATTGCTGTTTTGCTATTACATTACGCTACAGACTATGATGTTATACTGTGTTAGAGTACTGTGTTTTGTTGTAGACTTTTAAAGGAGTTTTGAAGTATGGATGTATTTTTCTACGTTCAATGTCAATTGTCTTGAGTATGAAATACAGCCATATTTATAGTTTCTTAAAGGATCCTGTGGGATAAATCAGGCTTTTTTTCCTAGTTCATATAATGAAATGTGGTTAAAGATAATGTAGTTTAAATGTAGCTAAGAGAAGTTTCTTACATATTTGCTGCCTAGTTAAATATCATAGTGAAACTAGAGGTTAAATATCATAGTGAAACTAGAGGTCCTATGCGTAGAGTTAAAGATGATGTAGCTTAAATGTAGCTAAGAGCAGTTTCTTATATATTTGCTGCCATAGTGAAACTAGAGGTCCTATGCGTAGAGTGGATAAGTGACTTTAACATTTTTTACAATGTTGTTACTCAGACCACTAGAAACTCTGTAGTAGCTTTCTTTAACATTTAGAAGCCTAATCGTTTTCAGATCGTTAAATATGAAAATGAGTTGTTACTCATACCCAGCTGAGTTTTTCTTATGAAGCACATCATGATGCTTGTATGCTTATTGTCTTTCTGTAGACTTTTATAGTAAAGCGAGCTATGAAAGACAGTTGATATTTCCTGGCGCTGCTTCAGGCTTGTTGCAGACTCCAGTATTCTGACAGTTAAGCTCGTTCATGGAGCTCTCTTTGTCCGAGAGTGTGATGTCCCAGTGCAAGTTTGGATCTTGGAACATATGTTGCAGCAAGTCAACATAAATGGGAAATTGCATGTATGAAACACAATTATATTGTCATCTGCTCTCCTTGCAGTCACCTTTGCTCCCCAGTCTGCCTGGTGCTTTGTTTATTAATTTATTTCTCTTTGTGAATATTTTCTGGTTACGTTTTATTGGACATTAATTAAAAATTCAGGCATGCTTTGTGCCAAGCCTTAAGGTAGCCAGAGCATTGTCTTTCCAGTGTGACCAAATGCCTTTGTCTGTGTAGATTGAAGTTACGCTGGTATTTTTGTAGCTTTCTGCTTTATAAATCAATGCTGCTGCTGTTATCTACTATTTCTCTGTTCCCTTCCCAGCTTTTTCATGCCTGCAGCTGGTATAGGTGATCTGTGGCTTCTGTTGCTGTAATGTGTGAGTTCTATTGTTTCCCCCAGACTTACCTTGTGAGTTTAAGTAGAGCTTGTCTGCCAGTCCCTTCGAGTGTTTTTTGGTCGTCTTCAATTTTAAAAGCAATTCATTCTATTTTGTTATCAGCATAATACTGCGGCATATAAATGAAAGATTTCCTATATTTACTTCCCTGAGTTCCATTTTATTACCTTGAAAGCAAATATTCCACGGAAGGCAGTGATGTGACAATGGGCTTGGCAGCCTGTCACTGAATCTTGCAACTGAAAAAGAGAAGATTTGAGAAATTAATGAATTGTTCCAAATTCCCAGTATGTCAATGGTGGAATATAGACAAAGTCAAGAAAATTTCATGGCTCTAGCTCCATACTTGGAGCACAAGCCTATGTTGGTTTTAAATTCAAATACATTTTCAAGCAGTTTATTCCATTAAAAGAAGAGGCAGCTGTTGCAAACAACATTTATGCATGCCCGAATTTTACCTTCTGGGGTTTTCCTTGATATTGCTTTTGGTTGATACTGTTGAACTTGGTTACTTGCATTAAAGTCGGCTATGTGGAGGCTGTAGTAGTCAGGTTCTGCCAAAAAGATGAAAAGGTACTACAGTCAAAATAAGACAATGAAACTGTCAGGTGGAATTGTAAATGTGTTTGAGAAAAAGCAGTTTCTGATTAGTATATACTGATTTCCTTTTAATCTGCTAAAAATTGTGGCGATTTTCAAGTCCCCATTGTTCTTTCAGTATCTTTTTACTGAGAGAATTGATGATTTTGCAGGAGAACTGGGACATTAGCTGTGTGCAAGGCACTGTCAGGGTGGTAGGAGGAATAGACCTGAAGCCACCATACCTGATGAATCGTTCTGTCTTGAGACTGTGGCATGGCTGGATTCTCTGGTGTCTAAGCAAGCATGAGCTCTGATTGAGATTCTGCAGTTCAGCTCCTCCTAGTATTCTGGTGTTAGATTCTCCAGTAACAAAAGGGGATTGAGCATATGCTGCAGCTTCCTGTCAGCAGCATTCATATTTTCTAATGAAAATAGGCACAGGAAATTTCTGGAAACCTGGATGTTGTTAGCCTTCAACAGCTAACAAATTCATCAGAATGTGACCAATATGGTTAAAAAAAAAAAAGCTCCATATTGTGATTTTTATGTGTGTCATTCTTTCAGAGGGGGTCTTCTTCTGCTACACCTTTACTTATTGTGCTAGCTATGAGTAGAGAAAAACCAGTATTTTTCAGTTGGAAATAAAATTACTTTTCCAGGTTTACCCTGTTTCTATGCAACTGCAGAGGCTTGAACAGAGTGCCTGTTGACATTCATAGCCTCTACTGTGAGCTAGGAGTCTCCTGCTTGGAGACGAATAGATCTCTAAATTGTGCTGAGATTATCGTGTTTATAATGATCTCTGAGGTTGTGTGTAAATGATAAAGCAATGCTTGGCGAAAGAATGAGTTCCCACTTCCTCACCATTCTACTGTTTTCAGCTCCCTGGGCTTTCTCCACAATCTCACTGTAACTACACTAAAAATAAGTCTTAAGTGCCTTAATTAACACTGGTCTTATGTGTTATACTGACATGGTTTTGTTCACGAGATAAATTGGAATAGCAGGAGATTCGAAGGATCTGTTATCTATCTTAACCTGTTCTGCTGCTTTTACCAAGATGTTGTATTTTATTCCATTGTCCTGTTGTTTTCAGTCAGTAGATTTTTTTCCTCAACCAAGCTGATAATAGAATAATCCTTGTGGAAAACATATCTGTATTAAAAGGTAGATCGATTATAAGTATGCATACTCAATTGCATAAAAGGGTACAAATATATTTGCAATTTATATTCAGGTGTTTGTGGGGTCATCAGGTTTTGAAATCAGAAACTCGGAGAAAATGGGGCCTTTTTGGCAGTATCCATGATTTGCAGCATTTTTGCCTGCTTCTGTATAATGGATTTTGAGAAATGTTGATGGGACTGCTGAAAGCTAAGCCTAAGGGATTTGCTTGCTGACTTTTTCTTACAGCACGTGCCAGGGTGAGGGCCTATGGATAAGCTCTGACTGGGCTACAGTCGGCGTGGGTTTGCGCTCTATCCTTTGACTTGCCGTCTCGGAGGCAGTACATGTAGATGCCCATGTCAGGCCCAGAACTCTCCAACGTTCTTGCTCTTTGCTCCTCCACAATGTTCTAAGACATTTCAAAAAGTTCTTACTTTTTGGAAATCCCTTCTAATGACAGAGCAGAAACTTATTAATTTTCTGTGCAGTGAAAGGATGTGTTTGCACGTGGAGCTGAATATGTGATGTTCACCTGAAAAGAGCTCTGTGCTCAGTGTTTCAGTACCACCGTGATGGAAAGACTTGAACACAGATATCATACAGAAGCAATCTTTATTTTACAATACAGAACACCTTAGCTGTTACTAGGCAATAAACGATGCTGTGATTGCCTTTGATTGCAAAGACTTTTTTTTTCAGGCAACATTTGAAATTGAAAGAGGAAAAAAAAAAGCCGTAGTCATCTAGCTCTGTGATTCTTGGTTATTTGAAGTGGCTACGTGTTGTTTTATTTGTCCTGGGTGTTTCTCATCCCTGTGTCTGCCCCCTGCTGCCCCCCCACCCCCGACCCCCATCCCTTTCTGGAATTTCACTGAAATACGTATCCAGAAATACTTGTGATTTCTTTGACTCCCTGTTGATTGTCTAATAAGAGTTTCAGAATATTCTGAACAACATTGGATAATAGTTTGGTCATGTGGGAAGTGACCCATTTGGTAATTTTCCTTTTTATTTTCTAACTATTTACAGCCTTCGCTCAGTGTATATGAAATTTGGGGTTCATTTACAGTTTTAGTGCAGTATTTGGGGAAAAAAGCAGTTTACACTGCCAGCCAGTGAAAACCCCAAACATTCTGTTTACATAAGATACTGTGGATAGTTGTTTTTCATAGCATTTTTGCAGCTGGAAAGAATTAGGAAGTATATCAGATACAATTAAAAAAAAAATGCTTCAGTGTAAGTGGTGAGTTGCAGTGATTTCCAAAAGAAACTTTCAGGTTTAATCTGGAGAGGATGTATAGCTTAGCCTGTGATCAGAATATCAAACAGATCCTGATGATGTCTCAGTTTTTCCTGTCAGCTTTACTTTCTGTTTTATGTGCAAACAAAGCAGTTAAATTTGTATGTCTTGCTCTACCGTTCAAAAAAATGATTACTTTTCCTACTGTGTGCTACTTTGGTCATTTAGGTTGGACAGTCTTTGGAGATTGTTTCTATCTTACTTTTCTGCATGTATGTTACTTAAAAAGATGAAATACTGATTCCAGTTGAAGGTTGGGGTCCCTAATAGAGCACAATGAATTTATTTGATAGTTGTCACCTCTTCATTGTAACAGAAGCTGTGTTGTAACTCTAACAAGAGTGGTATTCCACTTTCTGGGAATTTATCCTTTTAACTGGATTTTTTTAAACCTAGTTTTCTTCACATATGTTGATTTTACTGAAAAAATTAAAAATAAATGATGCTTTATAAATAAGACCTATATGCTGTTTTTTCACTGACCTTATTTTAAAAGAGATGGAGTGAAGTAAAAAAAACCACCCATATTTGAGTTCAAAAGGAAGCAACTAATAAAGCTCACTTTAGATATGTTTGTTCAAATTACTATTACCGTGTCTACTTATTGCTGAGATTGATTTATAAATTACAGTTACATAAAAATGGTGTCCTTTTTAAATTACACCACCTACAGGGAGCTGCGGTGATAGATAAGTGATAGAAGGAATTGTAATACCTTATTTTTCTCCCAACAGAAACTTATGAAGATTTTGAAACAAGAGTCATTGAGGTAAGCATTACAAATCTTTTAAAGACTTGAAATAACTACCACTATTTTATACTGAGCTTGCAATTATTTAACCAGTCTATGCTGAGTCAGTCTTACAGCAGTAGGAATTAGTCTGGTATTCTGTTTCAACTACACGAATTAATCTGTCATTTTTTTTGTTGGGGCCTTATCTTCTCTGCTGGGTAAATCATACCCAACTCAGAGGTGGGTTTGAGTAACTTTGAAATGGCAAATGCCTGCAGATGAAGCTTTAATAGTGCACATACAACCATAATACGGAACCTAGTAGGGTGTTAGGGTTATTTCTTCGACAAAACTACAAGTAGCACGTTGTATAATTCTGCTTGCAGAATAATAGGTGAATGGGGGGAGTGGCCGTCCAGTAGCTTGAATGATTTCTGGATTGATGCTGTGTTTCAAAATCCTTGCCTGTTGCGGTGGTTTTGAATATCTTCTGAGACATGGGAAACAACGATGTTGCGTTGTAATGTCAGATTGGTGTGATAGTTTTCAAAACTAAATCACTGTTTAAGATCAACTCTAACTTTTCAGAGTCTTTAGCAGAATGTGTGAAGTGGTACTGGAATGCACAAGAACAAATGAAATTAGAGTGAATTTAATGAGGGATACCTTTTCCATTAAAGAGTGTATTCAGTCTAAATCTTAAGATGACATTTATTACCCTCGCTGGCAGTAAATATTTAATGTTCTTTGTCATGCATATCTAAACAGGCATGAACGTAAAACTATGCAAACAAGTTTGGTATCAAGATTTTTTTCCGTTTTCTCAAGTATCTCTAATATATTCTTGTCAGGTTTGTCATTGGTGCCAAGAGATGGTAGAAAATAAAATTCTGTCACAGATAGTAGAAAATTTTGTCACAAGTGATAGAAAATAAAATTGTCACAACTGTCAGTCAGTTTGGGTACTACAGTAGGCATTTACTGAAGTGGGCCCTTTTGTGCTGGCCTAACTATTTACCGTCAAATTCATTCGATTAAACAGCAAAGTAAGTTGCTCTGCAATGCTTCCATTTGCTATGGAAATCTGTTTCAATGCTTTATTATATCTGAATAATAAAAAAGCTTTTAGAAGCCAACTGGGACTCAACTCTCATATGAGATTGCCACAGATGTGAACTGAGAAAGAGGAGTGGTGGTTTTTTGCAGAAAAATAGCAGCAGCAATAAACTTCTGTATTCAAAGTGAGCCCAAGACAATTGAGTTCTATAATTTTCTTGTAACAAGTATGCGTTTTGAAATAAACAGATCTTTTTTAGCATTCTTATTTTAAATAGATGGCATACATGATGCTATTTCTGTATGTCTTTTGCATTATCTTTATCTTCACAACAGTACTGGAGATTAAAATAACGTTTGCTGGGAAAATTATCCTTTGCAGCAAGAAACTGAAAGCCATTTTTAAAGGAGTCTCTTAAGAACAAAGATACAAAAGCCCCATTCTGTTGTGATTATGCTACTAAAAAGGCTGTGTTCCCTCGCTAAATTCAAGAAATTGCTTATTAAAGTGCTTTCTTACAATGTAGAGACAGAAAGCTAACTTGGTGTTTCCCTGCTTGTAGAGTACAGTACAGGCAAGGTCAAATTTTGAGGTAAACTAGAGCTAAAGTTGTCATAGTGAAAAAGCTAGTTGGGGGGGATTGTGAAGCGAGGGCAGCAGGGACTGCACATCGGTTTTGTTCCTGACTTTCCTACAGACTAGTGCATTACTTGGAGTAGGTGACTTGGGGCCACCTGTTTCTTCCCCTGCCAACCTGAAGGCATGTTTCCTGTTTTGTTCACATATTACACATAAGAGTATCTGCGAATAGAACTGGTAGTAGTATTTACTATTGTTTAACATAGTGGGATAATAGTGGTAGTTAAAATTTACAGCTGTAGTTGACGTATGCCATTGTTATTTTAACTGGAAGGCTTCATTTCATGTATCATCCATCCTCAGATTACTTTTTCTTATATTTTTCTCCAAAATCAGCATGGTAACAGAGTAATGAAGTAGCCTAGGTGATATCCTGTGTTATGATAGTATTTGCCTTGTAGTGCAGTCAAAATTAGAAAGTGAGACCTTCAGTAAGGCCAGAAGATACATCACGTGAGGTTAGTGGCCCTTCAAATCCTTCACAAATTGGAGCTTTCTAAGGGAGAAGGTAACCTTATAAAAGAATGCCCTTTGCAAAAAGACCTATCTGGGGATGTTTGTCCAACACTGAAGTTGCCTTCTGCCCCTTGGAAAAACGTGCCTTTTGATCATTTACTATACGTTCATGCTTTTTTGTTTTCATTGCTGTTTCTAATAAAGGTAACACAGGTACTTTGATTTATATACAGAGCTTCATGTGTCATGAGCTGGGCACTGGGGTGCTGGTATTACCTTCTGTGGTTCTTGAAATACAAAATCATCTTATGTTGCTATTCTAGTTCAGGGTTATCTCTCATTCTTTCTTACGTTGTAGGTAAACTGTATGTGGACCTTTTTCTTTTGAGTATTTCTGGGGGTTTTGTTTGTTTCTTTTTACTTTCTAAGAGTGTGGGAAGGAAGGGAAGAGATCATTTTAACACTTGCGTAGTAAAAATAACTGGTTCTTCCTTAGATAGACTCAATCAAACTAAATTGCATTGAGTGGATTTTCTGAAAAGCAAAAGGATGATATTTTCCCAGAAACTGGTTCAATGATGAACTCTATAGAAAGCCTTTGAGAAGAAATACTTCTGTCTTACAATCTAGATAGTGTGCAGTAAATGAAGCCAGATTCTACACTGTCACCTAAATCTTCTCTTTTTTTTTGCATGTTACCTCCAGTGTAGTTCTTCACAGACTTGATTCTTAGTTGAATTGGCTTGAGTTTGGGTATGCTTCTCAGAGTTGTATCATAGTATTGGCAGTTCATATCTGAGTCTTGATGTGCCAAGACTTCATGCAAAACCTGTAATTTCTTAAAGCTGTCGGTTTCTATAAAGTGAGTTTGGTCATCTTGTTCTTCCCCTGTTGTCTTCAGACATTCAGCTGGATTCAAACCTACTTTTTTTGACTGTCTGAGACTGTTTGGATGCAGCATTTGCCTCAACTGTTGTATGGCACTTTGGAGAAGCAAGACTGAAAAGAGCAATTGGAAAAAAGCACTTTTCTGATTGGGGTCAGCACAACTTGCGTGTGATGTGGGTTGTGCTGCCCGTGTACAAAGAAAGTAGTGTTAGGTGTGCTTGTTGTGGTCCATTTGGATCACTCAAATTTACAGGGCAACATACTCTGTAAATTAAACTTTATTTTATGACCTTACTAGGAAGGAAGACACACATATGAAACGAGTGCTCAATCCTCTTTGTACTGACTAGTCTTAACACATGAATTCACTAGTTCATCACTTAATTCATGAATTTTCTAAATCAAAGGTTTTCTAATTCATAACATGTAACTTGCAACATGTAACTGGTGCATCTGTGGGCAACACGGGGAAGCACGAAAGCCTCAGCAGTCCAGCTGCTGTCAGATCCACTTCAAAATCTTTTTGGGTAAACTGACATGTGTACCATCCAGCTTGGAAGTCTGGTCTTGCCATGAGTTAGGGGATTCTGAAGAAACTGCTACACAGTCAGTATGTAAGAATGGTGGCTGGAGGGGAGAGCAAGCTGCAGGGGGCAGTGGCTGCATAACGACCACTAACCCTTCTGGCCATCATGTTTGTCTATATGCTCCACTAACAGACCTAACAGAGCTGTTCCTGGCGTACATCAGGCCTTGGCGTGAGCTGTGTGGTAGCAAAATTCTGAGCAGGAGTAGAATGAGCAGTCACTATTCCTAGCTGGAAAAGATTTGGCTGGGCAGAGAATGGATCAATAGGAGGCCTGAGAGGAAGGATTTGGGGGGAACTGGTGGACAACAAGCTGGACATG
>NW_010268635.1:0-8839 GCF_000690775.1 Eurypyga helias
GGAATGCCGCTTTTTTAATTGTCTTTTAGTCAGTAAAGAGAAAGCTTATGAAAACTAGACTTTGTTTTGCATTTATTGTTGCTTTGTCTTCATCATAATTTCTTTTAAATGTGAATGTTACTGAACTATCAAGTCAGCAAGCAATGATTTCAGTCTCAAATAATGCAGCACTAATAACACCCCCTGTAAACTGTGCTGCATGATTTATTTTACAAACATAAAAATTGACACACAACGGATTAGTAGAATAAAATCTGCCTCTTAACTAAGTGGCAGATGTCTAGGTGGCTTGTTGTTCGGGGTTTTTTTTAATTATGTGAAATTGTTGGAATATATGTCCTCAATAGTGATTATACTTCAGGAAAAAAAAAATCCCGCAAGTTTGTTGAAAGGAAATTCTGTTTTCATCTGTGTACTGAGATTTTGATATGGTAAGAACATTTAAAATGTCTTGCTGGAAACAATCAAATTTAAGATGATTTCAGAACTGTAGAGAACAAGAGAAAATAGCTCTGAGTAGAAGATTAGCAGAGGGAGAAACAAATTATTTTGCCTCAACTTCCAAGATTGCTGTTGCCCACCTGTATGTGTAAGTCTGAATGGTCCCAAACATGATACATAGGATATAGAACAGAATGTTCTCGGCGCTAAAATTCAAATTAAATACCATATTCATGCTTTAAATCTGTATGGCTCCAAAACATTTTAGCTCTGAAAGCAAAATTTATTTGTCTGATAAGACCTTCTCATGGGTGTTTTTTGACTTTTTGCTAGATTAAGAATAAAGAAAAAAGTAAGGGGCGGTGGGGGGAGAAAAGTATGGTTGTTCGTTATTTCTAAAATTAATAGCTGCTTTTTCAAAAATAAAAATTGCTGGGAACATATTCCTCTGCTATGTAATGTATTATAGAACAGGAAGGGGCAACAGCTGCTGAAGAGCGATATATTGGGATATATAATATATAAGCTGGTTGTAAGAGAAGGAAGAATGATGTTAAAGAAATGAATGCTTAAAAGTTGATATCAGTAAATGAAGGGCTAAAATGCTGCCTTGAGAAACTGAAGCCTGGGACTGGAAGAAATCACCTACATCACTGAAGCCAGTTCCCTTCAGTCATGTACCTTCGTTGCCTCATGCAACTTTGGCCAGCTCATGGCAGTAGGCCTAAACTAAGCTATTTGTCTATGGGCTGCTACTAGTAACAGAGAGGTGTGAAACTGTAGTGAGGAAGCAGTCTGAAATAAGACTTGCAGTCCCAAGTTCCAAGAACTCCAAACACATCCCCCTCCATTAAAATATATCTCAGCAACATATAGATAATGCTAAGGCATCAGGGAAAAGATAAAAGCAGTACAAACAACAGACAGTCAGTGACAGAAAAAGAGAAAACAAGGGTATTTCTCATACCCATATTCCTTCAATAACCAATAACTTATCAGGAGAATACCCTAGCGAGCTCTAGGAATACAGAATACACTATTTAGCTACTGGTCATTTCTGGGATCCTACTGTTCAGGGTGTTTTAATAATGCCTAAAGAAGAAAAAATCTAGTGCTGCTTGTCATATATGATATAGAAATCCATTTACCATACGTAAATATGATTACTATAAGAAGTACAGTATATGATAGCGTGAACCAAATGATAATTTTTATTCTCCAAGTTGTGGGGAAACTCATTATAGTAAAAAGGAGGAAGGGGAAGAATAGAGTAAATATTCAACTTGTTTGACAAGTGGGTTTTTTTACAGACAAAAACATATAAAGCTAAGTAAAAATAAGAATATATTTCCTGGAGATAGTTTCATTATAACAGCACTTAAGGCTTTCTGTTCATGTTTTTTTTCCTGAAAGACAATGACAAGGTGAAACAAAGAAATTCTCAGCAAAACAAAATGTTCAATGTGAATTATTTTATTTTCTGGTGAGAATTTTGCTCTGAGCTAGTTCTGCATCAAACATCAACACCTGTGACTCTGCTTAGCCCGCTGGGAGCTGTGGTTCAAGAGTCTTTTGCTCTGACTCTTGTCTATAACCTGTGCCACCATGCTCTGCTGTCAGTCAGTGTAGGAAGCCTCCACTCTCTTCTGAACTGCCTGCCTATATTGTTGCCCGTATCTCTATATGTGACAGTTTTCAACTGTATCATTTTGTTCTATCTAAATTAAAATGAGGTGTCCACAAACGAGTTCCCACGAATGAGAAAAAACTATTTATGTGATATCAGCTGAACAAGACTATCAGCTTTAGACTGCAATTTAATCTGTTTCATATTCTCCAGCAAAATTTTTCTAAAGATATTTGACAAAACCCTGAATTGTCTGAGATATCACATTATTGGACTCTTGCAACAGCTTATATGGTCTTTCAAATTCTGTGGCATTTTTTTTTCCATGAAGTTACAGTTATATTTAAAATGCTATTAAATCCAGACAGTGTTTTGAGTTAAGCTTTTTCTCATTCTCAATTGCCCTTTCTTTAAAAATGAAGTCTATATCTTTCAAGTTATTAGCACTGTCAATATTTTCCTTTTTAGAATAAAAGTGGTTTAATTTGAAAATTAGTGAAACTGTTATCAAAACTTTCTGCCTCTTAACAACTAGATTCACAATGAAATGTGAATAGCCAAATTGATGAATTAACACTTCAAAAGGGTAAGCAATGACAACAATGTATGTCACTTAGTCATTTCCCATTTATTAATTATAATGTCAAAACCTCAACAGAGGATGAGAAAGAGGAAACTTTTAACTGTTAAACAAAGACCTGTTTCCTAATACTTTAAACTCTAATTTTAATTTAAGCCAATCTAACAACTCATCTTACTGAAAAACAAATAAATCTTTATCAAAGCAGCAACTTGATATCATGCTTAGAGATAGTCAGACACAACGTTAAATCAATCAGTTCTTTAGGCTCAGCTCTACTGGGTCTAGAAGGGATAGAGTTAATTTTCTTCATAGCATCTTGCAAGGTGCTGTTTTGTATTAGTGACCAAAGCAGTGTTGATAACCACAGGGATGTGAACACTAGATGGGGGAGTGAGCAAGTGGCTGTGTGGAGTTTAGCTGACAGCTGGGGTTAACACAAAACATCTACTCATCTTTCATTATTTGTTTCAGGTTTTTTACTGCTATTTCTTAAATTAACTACATTCCATATATAACATCTGCAAAAAGCTACATAAATTACAGTCCTATTGTATCAGAGATTAGGCAAATGCGAACAAGAGGCAGAGATTCAAAGAAATTTTATTTATTCCATAGGAGACAGGTATTCCATGTTTTCAGCCCAGAGAAACATTATTTTCTGCATCATTAAAAATCCCCAAAATAGCCAAATACAGTATGCTACAGTAATCCAAGTGGTTACAATCACAAAGATATGGATAGCAATGACAGACTTCATATGGAGGAGGAGAGATCACGGATTAAGCAACCCGCATACGATAGAATTTTCTTGAGATTAACACTATTACCTGAGACGTTTTTGTTGAACTTTTCTTCATTCTCCTTTATGCTTATTACGAATATGTTTGAAGGTGCACACTAATTTGTTAGTTACAGTACTTTCTAATGTTTAAAGTTTGAGCATTTTCCACTTTACTCTGAACTCTTTGTTTCTTGAAAGTTTTCCTATCTTTCCAAACAAGTACTGCCCTAGTTTTGGTATCTGAAGGTCAGCAGTAGCAATCAGGAATTATACAGCTCAACCCTAGAGTGCTAGGAAATGCTAAAATATCCTTTCTGTTTCTTTCCATTTGGAGTGTTGTTACGTATAATTAATTCAATTTCTTTCATTTTGTTTTAGCTTGCCACATTCTTCTACTCACATTTAGGGAACATGTAGATGTTTTTGTATACTGATTTTGCTTAGAAAACACCTTCTACTCACCTACTACAGAAATATTTGTGGTATCATTAACTATGTGGAAGCATTCTGCCTGCAGACAACTTTTTGGTTTTATTCATCTATTCTTCTGCTCTCTCATTATCTAAAAGCATGTTAGGCAACCAGTATATTACTTCCACTCTTCTGCAGCCACCCTCAGAGGTCTCCTCATCTCTTACCATTTTTCTAACTTCCAGCAGGCAACTTCCACGTGTTATTTGAACTACTAGGAGCAAACATGTTTCACTTGCTTAGTTTGAGTTTGAACACAAAACACTATTTATTTGCTCGGTTTAAGGTATTTCACATAAGCATCAGACTTGGCATTTAGTCAGACTCCAGGGATCATGCCTACAAATAAGGTAGCCGGGAGAGGCATTTAATTGGGATTTGGATTATTGAGATGAAATGTGTCTGGTGGTGACAGTGCTGCAGTTTCCTAACACTGCAATATTCTGTCAAAAAAAAAAATACCCAACACTATTTTTTTCAGCATACAGGGAGGCAGCTTCAGGACAGCATGAACAAACTTTGCTTTACAACAGGTTTTTCTGGCTTAACCAGGACTTGACTTTACTGTAAATGTAACTCAAGTAAAAATCCCTAAGGAACCTAGGAAAAAGAAGTATTTACAATTAAAATCTTACATTCCTTTGCCATGATTTAAAAATAACACACTTGTCAAACTATGTACTGTTTCCTCCTTGGTAATTTGGAAAACAGTAATGATTCAGAGACCAAGGTGCTACTAATGCTCTGAAGGTCATAGACATGGTTTTGTCTCAGTTTCATAATTTCTTCTAGACGAGGTAGATAAGCCCTTTGCTTCTATAGATATCAAATTGGATATTAAATATTAAAGTTGCCAGTAATTTTGTGGCCCACTGTGCGCAATTAAACTGTGTTGCAGGTTTTGTTGACTCAGTCTTTGTACCTTTATTTACTTACATATGATAATGCTAGTAGATGAAAAAATATCTGGAAAGAATGTCTCCTTCTGAATGAAAAAGTGGAACTAGATTTGTCTGCTTAACCTTTTGTAAACCTCACAGCTATTTTAAAATGACGTCAGACTAAATCTCTATAAATTGGTCATCAAATTTCTGGTAATGTATTTTTTCAGTGGAAAAAAATTCTCTTCACAATTATTTTTTTTTTTAAAGGAGGAGGTGAGAGTGCCAGATTTTTTTAAATTATACGTAAGTCAAGATAATTTTTAAAATTTGGGGTGTTGCCTTTATTGAAGTGAGTGTATTTTTTTGTAATTGTTTTTCCTTTATCTGGATCAGTCTGATAATAAGCTAAGCAGTTTCTATTTGAGCTACCACAGGGACTTTCTGAGTGCTGTAATTTAGCTGTGTCACATCCTCATTCTCTTTCAGATCTAGCACAGATTTTCTATAAATATTGTATTTGTTGATACATAGAAAGCTCCCGTTTCTGGCTTCTAACATACTGAAAATTAAAACAAAGAAGTCTTGCACTCTGGTTTGCTTAGACCTTATACAACATACCAGGACCATTCAATTTCAGAAACCAAAAATGTTTCATTTTTTCAGTAGCATGTAGCAAGCATTTTGTTGTTTTCTATTTACAAAATATTTTTGAATATTTTCTTTCATAAACAATTTTACATGTTTGTTTTGAGTTTGATTTAGGACAAAAATAAACTTTGGTGTATAGAATATATCGTATATATAAACCTCATCACTTTATAATCATATATGTATGAATATTTAGGATGTCAGAGGCTGCTTGCTTGAGCAAGAAACTTTTTTTTAAGCTTTACCCAAATATATGATGCTATTTGAGAGAAGAAAGGACAGGTACCGCCTAGCAGGGAATGCTCTGTAAATCCAGGCCCTCTCTTGTCTAGTTGCATGTTCTTATAGCTCTGCCATCTGTTTTAACATGAGGCACTTTTGCATTGATATAATGACATCCATAAAGGGAGTTGTTCCCTGATAACTACATAATTAGAAAAAATCACACTGCTACCCAATGTCGTTATACTAATACACAATCAATGAGTGGGCAGAGTCCACTGAAGCATGAGGCTGCATTTAGATGAGCTCTTTGGGCATAGATGAGTCATGATAAGAGAAAAAATTCCATCTTGTTCTCACCACTCCCTTACTTCCCCAGCGAATCATCACCCACCAAATCTGTCAGGAAAAATGAAAAAAAAAATCCTGCATGTGTCTACCCCTAGTGAAAATGACAAAAGTGAAAACCCAGTGACAGTGTGACTCTAATAGCAACAGTGATTGCTGTTTTCTATAATCTTGACATAATCAGGTAGGGAACATAGTTTTTCAGACAGGTCTAAGAGAACGATAATCCCCAGGTAAGGTAGTGTGATGATCAGATGGTAATATCTCAGTCCAGTTCAGGTGAGACCTGTGCAGCATGTCTGACCATGGCCTGAGTGTATGCCTATCCTCCAGCTACTGATACAGGTAAAACTTCTGAAGAATTATTCAGCTTCCTCCAAACTAGACAGGTGAGATCTCAGTCGCCGTGGATCCTTGGTAACTGGCAATTAAAATATCACCCAAGTGTGGTATGAATGGGAGTGGCACTTCTCATGGACAACTGTTAAAACGTACTTTAGACTGTCTTCTGCATCGTTTTGGACTTTGCACATCCCTGGAAGATTTTATAAAGCAACTGCTTTAGAAACTTTGTGTTCTGTTTGGGTGTTTTGGGGTTGGTTTTTTTTTTTTTCTTTATTATCGATCTTTTCTTTCCGGTTTCTCTGCATGTTTGTTGGACTTTTTCTTTATATATTCTCTTTGACAGACTGCAGCTCTTTTTTTTTTTTTTTTTGTTAGTACATTTATTTAGTTTGTTTTCTTATGCCTTTCTGTCTATTCTTCATCTCCAATCTCCTGAAGATGGATGAGAGAATGATCAGAGTAAAGTTTGACTCAAATTTTCCGGCAGGTCAGAGCCCTCTAAATCAGACCAAACTTGCCTGCCCTCCATATTTAGAAGAGAGACTGGAGTAGTTGAAACAAACACCTTCAGAAGAAAATATTTTACAAGTATTCTAACTCAGGTTGATAGATAAGCCAAGTATAGGAGTATATAATGTTTATAAAATTATACTGCATTAGATTCCTTTGCTCTTAAGTCCTACTCGCACTCCCTTGATACGGGCTGGCGTTTAAAAAAACAAAAGTACTCATTACATTTTCTGAACATCCAGTACTTCTTAAACATGGCTTCCTTTTTTAATTCTTTCTTTTCCTAATGCTTTGTATGCCTTTGTAAAGATTTCATTCAAAGAAATAAACGTACATACATTAAAAAAACAAAACCTTTCTATTTGTTTCTTTATTACAGCATTCAAGCTTTGTGGCACTGTGCCTAGTTTATATTACCAAGACTAGGTTTCTGCAAATGAAACTCTTTCAATTAGTGTTTCAGGAAGCAATTAAATTGTCTAAAATGTATTAATGAATACACTGAAATCTGGAAGAGTACCCTTTTTCTAATACTTCCATTATTAATACACCATCTGTTTTGTTTTGTTCCCTCACTAGTGTACAGTTTCAGCAACCTCATGTCCACAGAAGACAGTATTCTCAAAAAGCAAAGCCAAAAAATTTAAGCTGATAATCAGTCTTAATTATACAGTATACTTTCCAAATAATTTTACAGATACAATAATCAAGGATGACTTTTTCTTCTCTTTTATTTAAATGTTTGGTGTGGCAAGGAAGCTCGCTGAATAACTGTGGGTTTGATCTTCATTTTCTTGTAACAATAAAGACAAATATTTGGCTTCAGTGTGTGGGGTTATTTCTATAGCAGGCAAAGAAGCTAACTTTTGCACAAGGACACATACAATAATGAGGTGTAGAGGCAGTAGAGCTTTCATTAGAGAAAAGACTACAGGCATCAGATGCATTTGGGGTATTATTTGTGTAGAGTACTTAAAAGAATTTCAGCTAATCGAGATAGTGCCATGTGCATCACCATCTGTAGAGAGCATCCATAAAATATCCTGAGGTGATAACTTAAAAAGACGCGTGAAAAATATTAATTTATTCAGGCTGCCAGAAGTATTTCTTCCTGTTTTAAGGGTAGGAATCAACTCATTTGACTTCAGATCAACCTAGAGCATCAAATAGTTTCAAATCTGCCCTAAATGGGATAGATTGCTCACTTACACACTTGTGGCTCTTTCATGGGATGCAGGGTGAGATGCCACGCTGGCTGCTCTTACAGTGAGTGGCAGAGCAGTCAGTGCCCCTTCACTGCATTATTGAACAGGTAATTTTTAAGGATCAGGAACAACTTTAATGTTTCCAGTCCCACAGTAACTTATCCTGAATATGCATTTAGTTATGGAGGTCCTAAGATACATTGGGTCATCTTTCCTGGTTGCATTAGGAACACAAATGTTTATAAAACTAGAGGATTTCCAAACCTCCCTCATGACAAATTCCTGTGGGCCCTCCAGCAATTTCTACAAGGAACATGAGGCATACCTGTTGTTGAGGATGAAGGCACTTTCTAAAAAAAATGATGAGGCCAGTTGATGGGAAAGGGATTGTGCTGGGATTATTTTTGGAAATAGCCACGCTTTAAGACATGAAACAGCCAAAACCTGTACAACTTCATAAAACCAGTTTTAATGTGAATTTTTAACCCAAGCTTTCAGAAGGGCCAGAGGAGATGTGCATCAGGAAAAATGGCAGTGAAAGAGTATTATTTTGCTTTATTGGTACCTCTGGTTCTTAGGTTTGGTGTCAGGGGGTGGTGAAGAATAAATAAGTTAACCATTTTTATCTATTTAAATTATTTCTAGAGGCCAAATTTGAAGTTTTACATCCTTTTTTCATTAGATTTCTATGCAAATAGTAACTAGTCCTATGGTGGTGTAAATGGAAAATGGATTTTTATATAGCAAGGTGTTTTGTTTTGGGTTGGGTTTTTT
>NW_010268635.1:8881-59204 GCF_000690775.1 Eurypyga helias
GGGGAGGGGGAGGTTTGGGGGGGTTTTCGTTGGTAGGTTGTTTTTTTGGTTTTGGGGTTTTTTTTCAGATATGCAACAGTTTATTATACTTGGCTGCTTAGTCTGCCAGCTGAAAGTCACACCCCCTTCCTAGAATCAAAGTAACATACAGATCATATGTAAGCAGATGAAAGGAGTCCATTACCAGTGTGAAGATTTTTTTATATTGCAGATGTGTGACTGAAACAGCACAGACAACTACAGAGTACAAATCCGAGGTCCTCGGGTTCTTCAGGCTGCACTGCACTTGTTACCATTTGATAGTTTTAGACTTAATCTTGGGTGTATCCACCTGAGCTGCATTTAGGTCCAAGCCTTCTGAGAAACCTCTGCTCTGTTAATTCATAGAGAAATTCTCTTTTCACTGAATAGAAAAAAAAAAAAAGGCATTTGTGTTCACTTTAAGGAGGCTTTTTATTACTAGAACAGTATGAAGGGATCTAGTATAAAAGAGATTTAGTCCTTAAATTTTAAACATTATATAAAAATTTAAATTAGTCTCTATTCTTCAGATTGTTATCATTATGGAAAGGTCAGAGATGATGAATTGTTTGTTGCTGCTGCAGATATAATGTACTGTACAGTTCTATTATTTGCTGTTGAAGAAAACATGATTTATTGGGTAGTGTCAGAAAATCTTTGCTCCAGGTCTGCAGTATATGAAATATATAGCATGTATTCAGCCATGCTTCTTAAAGGAACTACCATAAAATCCTCTAAGGCTAAAAATGAGATCTTTCTACTAGTCTAAAACATTAGTTAGTGATTCAGCAAGAACACTATATCTTCAGAATAGTTTTTACCGTTACACATCTAAGGGGCTAATTAATAAAAAATAAACAAACTAACAAAACATGTACTAAGTGGCATTTCATATGATACTGACCTTTACAGTTGTTTGCGAAGGCATTCTGTATGCTGCAACCACAGTCATGTGGTGGGAGCCACTGTTAGAAAGTCACCAAAAAGCTGTGCCTGCTAATAATAGATAGAAACAAGATGTAAGTTTAAACACTAACTTTTATAAAAAGCCTATGTAGAAAGAGTTTCCTTATAGTTTTTTAAGCATTTTTGATTTGATTTTTCCTAAAATAGAATTAAAAACCAAAAATAAACTAAATGCTGAAAACCTAAAATATAAAATAACATTCAGATTGGCTTGAAATTGTTTGCTTAGCTCTGATAATTTAAAGTACTACATTTATATCAAAGCTAAAATTCAGAAAATTAATTTGAATCACAAAATTGGAGACAGTGGAAGAATGTGGAAGATTTTTGAAAGAAATTAAAACTAACCAATTTCCTGTAAATGTTCCCAGTTCAAAGAGAATAGTCATTTCTAGTAAATAAAAGTTGTAGAAAATTTTTTAACCTGTTATGTGTTCTGATCCGTAAGTCCACCATTTGATTTCATATTATCAGTGTTTTAGTTGTGTCTAAGCAATGGTCATTTTGAAAATTAACATCTTAGTTCAGCCTGTGCCGTAAGAACTTTTTGAGCAATGGGACATACAGCCATTTTGAAAATGGACAATTTTTCATGAGATTGTCTGAAACAGGTTTCATTCTTCAGTCTCTGCTACTGAATTCACCTTCACATATGAAAAATAAGAAGTTATAATTAGATCAACGCAGTTATTTTCAAAGAATATCTGGTGCATCATATCTGCTCAAAAGGAGAGTCTCAGAGAGTGCGGGGAGGTGGTGTGAAAAGAAATGTAAGGAACACAAGAAGCTGGGAAAACTGGCGTATGCATGAACACACGCTGAGAAAGGCAGAGACACATCTTTCCTAAGGTGTCTTGCGAGAATTATGGCATCAAATTCTAAAGTGCTTTACAAAAATGTGGCAAATCCATCTCAGCTGGTAGCTCTCTTAATGTCGTGGAGTTACAGCGGGAATGAATTTGTTCCAATGAGAGCATCACAAGGAGTACACTACTGTTAGACTGTTACGTTGGTTATTAAATCCCTTTCCTTTCAGTGCTAAAGAGTATAGCTAAAGCTTCATGGATCTATTTTTAAACTATGTAAAGTATTTGCCTCATGGATCAAAGAAATATGAGGCCAAACTTATCATAGCACAGACTGGTGGAAAAATGGGCTAGACTAAAAGAAATGTCTTTGAAATATTCTAGGGACCCAGCATGAAACCTGGTTAAAGTTGTATAGCTTTCCATTTGAAAGGTCACATTCAGAATTGGCTTATAACTTTGTGAGAGGGTTACTTTTCAAGCTGAATTTGTCCATAGTTACTCTCAGTGAGAGACTTTTTTCTTAATAATGAGCAAAAAAGGGACAGTGATTTTTAAATTTTTACTTTTGATTAATTGCCTTCAGAGCATTTGAGAGCAGAGACTGAGGAGCTGGTGTGTATCAGTATCAAGAAGGTGAAAAATCTGGTTCAAGCAGATGAATAACTTGTCTCCCTGATTGCAGAGAATGACTTGGGAAGCACTAAAGGGATAAGGGACTGTATTGGGTCTGGAGAAGGGGGGAATGCTGTCCAAACATATGAATACTTTGTTTCTTTTTCCAAAATGTTCCATTGGCATCCCACTTTCAGTCTCTCCACGGTGGCTTTTTAGTCCTGGAGCCTTCTGAGCAGTAAGATGTGGTGTGCAGCAAGTGAAAACAGTAGCCCCAGACTGGATGGGGCCAAACAATGACCACCTGTGCTCTCTGTCTTCTCCCAGGACCAGACTTGCACAAAATAACCCCTCAGGCCAGGAGGAGAGCACCTCCGTCCTGCTTGGGTAGTTGTGTTTCTGACTGTGAAGTTTGGGTAGAGCCCTGGCTAAGGTTGCTGAGCTAATTCACAAGCCAGCAACTCCCCTGATGTCTGCTCCCCCAAAAAGACATGGTGGATGTTTCCAACCGGAGTTCTAGATCAGGCACGTGGTGAAAAAGCACATGGCTAGTGAGGCTCACACAGCCTGTGCTAGACCCTGAACACCCATTCGCTTGGTGCATACAGCCAAAATGAAGGTAGGAAAAGAACCTTCTCCCCTAGAAGGAAGCATTAAAGGGGTAAGGGACTATCCCCTAGAACCTTCTACGTGAAGGATAGTATCTAGGAAACTGCCCAGTTGAGGATGCCCTAAATGAAGATCAGCATCTGCATGATTTGCCTACTAACATGGTGAATGTGTTTTATCAGCAGCTGTTGGATGACCTTTGGCACAAATTGAGAAAGAAGAACCCTACTGTGTCAGATACTGCCTGGCCCTCCATCATCACAGGGAAGCTTTGTCCTCCTTTCCTCCATAGCCTCCCCCTTCCTTAACCCTGGAGAAAAAGGCATGTGACTTTCCTGTTCCCTCAGCTGCCCTCTGGTTTCTCCTGCTGTTCCTGCAACAGTTGGAAACACAAGGGTCCTGGGAGAGGGACTGAAGATGGGGTCTGCTGATAAACCAGCTGCCTCCTTCGTGGCTTTACACTGGATGTAACCAATGTGGACACCACCTCCTCTCCCTCCTTTTCTGCTTAGTGTTGTCCTGAATTAGCTGAAAACAGCCCTGTTTTCTGCTGCACCCCCCTGAGAGGACACAGAAAAGCTTGTGTGGGTGCCTCCTCAGTGTTGCCTGTTTCCTGGCACCACAGAACACTACCCCTCTCCTTGCTCTAGTCTTTTTGTGTGGAATAAGACGCAGCGATAAACAAAGAGTAAGCTTTGTCTGTTCAAACATGTTAATGACCAACCAGTCAATACTACCTTATTCATTTATTAGAAACTGAGAAAATGCCTGTTACCTTTTGAGACCAGATTACTGCAAGTGGCGGGTAGGTTTGTTTAGGATATAAGAAACTATTGATCAGAATATTTAGTCAAAAGTTGGAATGCTTATTGTGAATGGTTGCTGAGATTTGTGGTTTTACTGGGCTAATCTAAAGCAAAAATTATTAAAGTCAGGTCAATAATATGGATTGCTCCCTTCTTTAACATCTTGCTCAAAGAAATACAAATGAATTTATTTATATCCATTTGTAATATAGATTTCTGCATCCAATTCTAATATACTAAACTTTATTTCTGTGGGAATTCAAATGATATAGGTCTTTCTTTATCATATTTACTATCATTAAATCAGTTGAGTAATTTTGATGATACATAACTCAATGTGTACATCCTGTAAAATAGCTTTATAAAATCAGTGTTTAAGGCTCTTTCAAAGCTTTGAAAAAACATTTAAAAAGCAAATATATTATGGGTTCTTGAGTAAGCTTGGGAAATACTCTTTCATATTTCTCAGCAGTCTATACAGCCCCTTTCACTATGTATCAAAACCAGATTTCCTCCCCTACACCTTTCTACTTTCTTATGAAAACATGTTTGTCTGCATTAGACCTTCACACAATATAAATCATACCCTACTTACATACTGTGTTTTGTTTGTGACTACAAACAGGAGGCCTATACTTCCTTTCTTGTAGTGAAGTTATTTGTACTTTGGTAACCAGCATTTAGCATATGCAATTTCTGTTTGAATACGCCTATTGCAGCTTGCTTTTACATTACTGCTCAATTATAAAGCACTCCAAATACATTATGAAAACTTTGAAGGTACGGAAAATAAAAGATCATTGGCAAGGAGAAAATATACAAAAGGTCACATTTGATACTTAGATACGATTGATGCTTTCTTGCATCCCAACTACTCCTCTTCTGAGCCATGGTGCTGTATTGATAAGCACATTTATCTTTCTCTATAGTAAAAATATGCTGCTTTCTAGAATCAGTCAAGTACTACAAAAACTAGTGGGGTCTCCCCAGAGGCATGTCCTCATGTCTAGTTGCTCATATTTGTGTTTTTCAGCTGTCTCGTACAAGCAGAGCATCCACATTCAGGCACATTCATCACTTCAGCATTAGGAGGCTTATCACTTGCTGTCATAAGGTGATCCACTGACAGACGCTCTGGCATTTTCATCACCCTCGACACTGTTTCCATTATGTCTTGTATAGGTTTTCTGAAGAGAGATGACAAGCACATGTGGAGACAAATTCTTTGAAACACCAAATAAACCCCAGTCTTTCTTTCCATGGAATACTGAATATTTCTAGCTTACTTGAAAATGAGTTGTGTTTTCTGAAGAATTTTGGATTTGATTTATGTTGGGAGGGGATACATTGTGGTGGTGGTGAAATTTCATATCCATAGGAATAAAATAATTACAATCCTTTAGGATTCCTAAATTTTTTCACACTATTTATTATAACTTGTCAATCCCAAAGAACTTTAAAATATATGCAGTCAAAAAAAGCATCCCTTTCTCATGTGATTAAACCAAGTCACAGAAAGCTGAAGGATGGCATGTTCAAGGTCCTACCATAAATTGGAATGCTTCTTTCAGCAGGTCCACAGTACACCATATTACATCGCTAATAAACATATGTGCTGGTTCTTTTATTTTCCCCAGAGCACTGATAGCCAGTCTGGAGTGGTCTGTAGGTGGAAACACTGGAAAACAATGATATGGCTTTAGAAATGACACTGCTGCCTATCTCCTTCGGGAGAATTTTTCTTGTTCAAAGGTAAAGAAAAAAAATAATTAGTTGTGTTCTTATGTGTTTTTTTTGGTAACTTGTATTATTCACAGTATCTCCATTATTTTCTTTTTCTGTAAGGAGAGCATACAAAAACATTTATTGTACTGTCTGTCTTAATTTAACCACAAGGCTGCAGGTTTAATATCTCAGCACTTCACAAGCCTCATGTTTACAACATCCGTGAGGTAGTGAAATTCTGCTTGTAGATGGTATTATATGATTTTTTCAAGGTTGGGAGTGTTTAGAAAGCCTTGAAATTCTGCCATGTACAATATAATGTAGACAATCCTTCCTTCTTGTACAAGAGCATCAACAATTATCTCCATAGAAATTGTCACTGAAAATAAGAATATAACATAACACTTTGTATATGATTCTGTAGGCTTGACTTTGCTCCCTGATTTGTTCGTAAACAACCATAACCATCCTGCATCCTATACTGTGTTAAAATGGAGGGTTTTTTTGTGCTAGGCACTGCTGTTGCCTCTCAGTGTGAGGCTGTTTGGTGAACGCAATCTTCAGGCAATATGGGATAGCAATATCAACACCCACGTTCTTAACCAGCACGTGAAAAAGTATAGAAAGAACAATGTTCACAAGCTCTGAACAGGAAAGCAACTGTCTGTGCGGAAGTGAAAACCATGTCTTCTCTAATTAGGTCAGAACCAAATGGTTTCAAAAGGTCCTCAAACTACTTTTGCACTTGTAGTTGGTCACTGACAGTGCGTATGGGATACCTGGCAGTCGTGTTAGTTCAGGATGGGATATATGACAATATTAACTGTGGTTGAGCATTTTTGTGGTGGTTGTTTCACACTGCTGAACCTGGCAAAAAGGATGTCCTGAGAGGAGAGCTTAAAGAAAATATTTGTCCTTTTTTCTATTAAAATAAAACCAAATGTGTTAGTTTTTTTAACATACAGTGTGTATGCAAAGGTATTTTTATCTAGGTTTTTGGGTTGTGGAGGGTTGTTTGCTTTCATCTGGCTTTTGGCGTTTTGAGTTTTCATACTGTTGCTGTTCATTATTTGAAAAACTCTGGAAATAAACACTTTCAGACAATTCATGGACAGCATAACCAGGGCTTCTGCATGTACCTTCCCCAGTTCATTTCTCAAAGACTCCACAGGATAGGCAAGAACCCAGCTTCTGAAATTTAGATTTATCACCGAGATGCCTGATCAATAGATCTTTGATCTCAGTAGGACTCTCCCACTGGGAGTTGGACTAGGTGCAGATTTATTTAGAACAAAGCAGCCTGTGTGTGGTTGTTCCCAGATGACTTTCTGAGCACTGCACATTTGTAGGGATTAGTTTATAGGCTAGCTGGCTCAACAGATTTTTTTTCCCCTTGGTTATTTCAATATATCAAGGCATAAGCCCAAGACAGTCCAGATATGTTGGATTATATATTCTCTTCTGACTGTATTGTCTTGTTTTTCTTGTATATTTTTTGGGCTAGTTGTATTTGTTCATTTGTTTGGCCTTGTATAGTCCTGTTCTAACATTTGAATTGAGCCAACAAGGTACACCTATTCAGAGGACTGTTTTGTGAATAAGAAAGATTACTTGAACAAAACCCGTTAAATATTCCAGGTAAAATTCACCATTTTAATTATAACCTTTCCAGTAGGCCTGAGAGGCATATATAAATTCTTTATATTCATAACAACAGAAGCTTGGTTTTGAATTACATTAGTACAGATCCTCTCTGTATTTAGGAAAAAAGCAGAATTTGGTTTTAAGCATAACCTAGTTATACAAGTCTAGTGAGAAGTAATATGAATAACAGCACTGATGTCTTCAAGCATCAACCGATGTTTGCTAGACCTGACAGGTTCTACTAATTGAAGAACCTGTGATTGACTTAGCAAAGCCTGTGCCACTGTATGTTGCTGTAGAAAGAAACTTTGTCTGAGATGAGGGGCAGGGGATTTTAATGCAAAAGAAGAACAGAATGGTTTTAATTTTGTTAATCTCAAATGTCAGAGCCACAGAGACTTTAATCATTGCTTTTTATAAGGTCCATCTATTATTACTGATATTTATTCCCATTTTTTCCAAAATCTGCAATGAAATAAAAAGAGATAATTGACTTCTATTGATAGCTGCTTCTTTGTCCATTGATCAATAGCTGATGGGCACTCTTGGATCACCAGTGCTCTATGGGACCTGAAAAGTTTACACAGTACTTGGTTAGCTTCCTTGGTGCTTGTGCATCCTCGGAAAACCTTTTCTGTAAACTCTTGTAATTGGCTATGCAGAAGTGGTTCAGAGTGTTTGTCACAAAGTAGCATTTAAAGGACATTTTTGACTTTATAATGTTGCATTTGTGCATGTTTTTTATCAGAAGGAGAGAGTTTGACACGAGCACAGGGGCAAAATAAGACATAAATTAGGACAGTGACTTCTCATAATACTCAAAAATTTGCCTTACTCTTCCATTTTTTCTGACACATCATCTCTTCCGGATGCGACGAGAGTGAAGCACCAGCTATGTCTGTCAGCAACAGTGTCTTAAAACCCTGTTAAATGTTCTCAAACAGGAAAGTTTTAGTGCTTATAAGTGGCAGAGCAGGGGAGGAGAGCCGTGTGACCTCCTTCTGTCTGCTGCTCCTCTGATACTAATTACAGTCTGCTGACTGATTGTCAAGCTGCAAAACTGTTAGCAAGAGATTTTTTAGCTGTGGGATCCGAGACGAGGTTGTTTAATAGTGTCTAGGCCTGAAAATGGATCCCTTCAAAGTTTTGGGAAGGTTTGACTTCAGTATTCATTTCAGTCCTTTCTATTCATGGAGGTTTTCAGGAACAGATCACACAAGTGTATCAGGAATGGTTAAGGTACACCAAAGCCTGTTTCTGAGCACAGGGTTGGGATAGATGATATCTTCATATGCCTTCCACACTTATTTTATAGGTTTGTCATGGTAAGCAGATCTAGGCCACAAGGTTCTGATAAAGATACAAAAAAGTAATGATGCTTCAGGCTAACGGGTAAAGAATAAATCAGGTCTTATGGTCCCATCACATTGTGCAAAATCAGTGTTGGTAAAGAATACCCCTACTAAAGGATTGAAGCATTTAGACTGGGCCTGCTAGACCCAGATAAAATATTTTCCTTCCTTTTATCTCTTTAACCTACCAAATAAATAATCACAGTCTATGCTTCCTAATTTCTGTATTTCTGGTCTCTCTAGTTCCTGTCCTGGTCTGAGCAGCCAAAAATGGTCTTTTTACAGGCTAATCTCTGGATTAACATTTTCATGATGTAGGAGACTGAAAATGTTCTGTTCAGACATTCTTTCTGTTGTAGTTGCTGCTCAGAGCATGAATTCTGGCTGAAGAGACTCACAAACCATGTGTTCTCTGAGGAAAGGCCACTACAATGGCATTCATATGCCCACAGCTGAGGTTTTCTATTTTCAGCCTGCAATACATGTTTAGAATTAGTTTTCTTTCTTTATTTAGATGATGCCATTTAATAGGCTACTCAACACATCCCTTCATACATCTAGCAGCTGACATTTGTCTGAACAGTATGGAAAGATAAACTGGAGACAGTGAGAGAGAGGAGAGGACTATTCTTCATAGGATTTTGTTGACTTATTTTTAATTTTTGTAGACTGACCATCTACCTTTTCAACAGATGCTTTAGAGAGGAATATAATAATAAAAATCACTGTTAACATAATTCAGCTATATCTCATTATTGTGAACACTAAAAAGAATGGGTAACAAAAAATCTGGATTATATTGATTTATGATTGTCCTCATTTAATTGAATTCTCGTTTGAAAAAGTGCTCAGGCAGAGTTAAATTGCTGAAGTATTTACCCAAAAGAAGAAATAACTGGAAGAGATAAAGCAGTTGTTTTCAGTGTGTCTTTTTGTACTAAAGTTTTAGAATGATTACCCTAATTGGGACTGTTAACAGGAGAATGAGATGCCAGCTGTTGGAGAGGGGGATAATGCAAAAGGCTTTGTAAAAAAGAAGTTTGCAAGATCAAGCTTTTTGGAGGACAAATTATAATTTATCTGTTGAGAGTCTCTAGTACGTTTGGCTGAACTAAAGATACAAAGAGGTGACTGGCTTGTTTTTTTCATTTTTCCATTTGTAATACATTTTAACTTGCAGGAAAAACAAACCTGTTGTTCTGCAAAACAAGAGCTACACCTGGGACACTGCGAGGGGTGAGCACTGAGTGTGATGTGTTTGCCCATCCTGGAGGTGAACATGCAAACACCTATTCCGACAGCAACCAGAGGGATAATAAGGATGCCAGTCTGTGGCCTCTTCTCTGTCAGCACCAGGACAAAATTATTTCAGGAAGCTCTCACCAAGTGTAAACATATTCCTCACATTTTCTTTGACTTACCGCTGTGAATGTGAACACTGTGTGTTATCCCTTAAGCTTTCTGAAGGCACCATGAGTGTGGCAGTCCATATTTCTTTCTTGTTCTGTGTTTACAGTGTGTGAGGCTACAAAGTCAAATGAAGGAGAGAAGAAAAGGGTGAGGAAAGTCAAGGAATAGTGGTAAGAAGGAAGAAGTAAGCAAATAAAAAACCAGTAAAAGCTGTTCAGACATAATAAACTTTCCCATGGGATTGCTTATGTTCCCAACATATCCAAGAGTGATATAGAGGTTGCTGAAGGATGAAGAGAATTCTACTGGTTACTCTTTCCACAATATCTCTTGGAAAAAACTGGCCTGATATTCTGCCTCTTTCACTCATGTCAGTTGTGACTGCATTCTCTGTCTAAGAGCTGAAGACTAAAATGTTGCAGACATCCTTACTGTGCCTAGTGCAGAAACACTGATGAAACTACTGGGTCCAGATGCATCTTGAACTGCTGAAAATGAGACAAGTGCTTTCTCTGACATCTTTATTTTTCAAAACGCACTATGGGACTTAGACCAATTTTTTATGGAATACCTTTTGTACAACCATGATCATCGTAAACATCATATCAGAATTTTTAGAATACTTATATGTAACTCTTAGTATTAAAACCTTATGGTAACCAGCCAGCGTTGAGGGTTGTGCTAGTTCTTGAAAAACTAAGAGGAGAACATATCAAGAAAAACTGAATGTATTTGTTATATTGTTTATTTGTAATATTTGACAGGATCATCTAACGCTATTTCAGATGTCCTCAGATACCTGGAAGTCCAGATGGGGATGGCGATGGCAGATGTCTTGCATAGTCTACAGGAAACGTGCCTTCTAGGTGACAGCTAGAGACAGCATAAGACTTGGAAAATGGTTGTAGTTGCCTATGTGTGGGCAACTAAATCAAATTAGTTTTGCCTCATTTAAGGTAAAATATATCTCTTTTTAAACTCCACGGACTGTATTGACAAGATGATTTATTCAGCTGTCTCAGAACTGTCTCCCACTCCACACTCCCACCTCAGCTTGAGTTTTGTGTGCAGCTTTGGGTGCCTCAGTACAAGAAAGACGTCAAACCATGAAAGTTTGTCCAGAGGAGGGAAACTAAGGTGGTGAAAGTTTCCGAGGGCAAGACTTGTGAGCTCTCCCTCATCACCTGTTTTGTAGCTATCATCTCTAGGTAAGACTCAGGAGGTACTGGCTGGAAGGGATCTTAGATACTGCGTACACATTTAGAACCTACATGTGGTTATTTGCCTGTTGGTGCTTTGCGCTCAAACTAAGCTCCTGAGTTTCATAGTCAAGTACACAGCTGCAAACTCTGACCTCACACTGGCTCCTGAAGACATTTTTTATACACCTTGTTTCAAGGCTGATACAGATGGTGAAGTTTGCAGCAAACTAAGTGATACAAGTGCTTATAAATGCAGCTATGTATGTCAGAGTTTCCATTACAAAAAATCTATTGCTACCAAGGATTTGAAAACATTATTGTAATGATCCACTCTGCACAGCACAACTTAGCCAGTAAGTCTGAAGCAGAGGTATATATTTCCCTATATTGCAACCAGAATAAGTCATTTTGATCCAGATCTGACACAAAGTGAGCAAGGACATGCAATGCTTTCTTATTCTATCATTTGCAAATATTTTTCAGCTTAAACTATTCATCCTCACAAGCTTTGTTTGTTTATGTATTTTTCAAGATCTATGAAAATATTAAAGCCAGAATATTTCCTTTCATGCTAAATGCCAGGTAAAGGTACTGGTTGCCATCCCCAAAGAGCTTACAAGTTTAGATTCTAATCATGAAGATTTTCTGCACACACTGAATTATAGACAGGACTGCTGACATTGCCTATTAGTAAGGTTTCCCAACATTTTCTGTCTAAAAATTCTGTTTACAGCGGCTGAAAACTTTACCAAAACTTAACTAGCTCAAGTAAAATGCAAGCACGTTAGCTGTTCTGGAAAGTTTAAAACAAGAGTAAAAGTGGATACAAGATACAATATTTTATATGCAAAAAATGCTTGTGACCTTTTTATTTATTTTGTTAACCCTTTGGTAGTCTAATGTTTTCCAATCAGTACTTATTCTTTTTGCAGTGACCATGATACTAGAACTGCACCTTCTACCACCCTAACAGAAATACCCTAGTCAACAGTCAGCCTCGGAGGGGGGGGAGTGGGGAAGTGTGTTCAATCCAGACTTACTGAAGCTTCTCTACAAATAACTTTTATGGCTCTGAGCACATTCTGGAGGGGGGAAGGGTTAGAATTCACAGAAATTATGGCAATTTTCCCTCTAAAGCCAGCCAGAGGAAATGGCTGCAAGGTTTTTGTCTCTTATGAGTCTTCAATGATTCTTCAGCTGTACAAACTAGAAAACACAAAGGACAGCAGCTGGACCACAATAAAAGTAGAAGGCAGTAAAGAAAGAAGACTGAGACAAAGAATAAGTCTGAGGACACTATAATTAGAGGATTTAGCCTGGGTAAGAAGGAAACAGATATAGCAATAATGGAGATAATATACAAGAGTGGAGAATGTGATAAAAAAGGAAAATAAAATGTAAAGAGAGATTGAAAGTGGAGCTGAGAGGGGGGAAAGTGAAACTGGCAAGGCAACAAGACTGAGAAAATGTGAAGGACATGGAAGGGAAAGGTCTAGATGTTGCTGGGATGGAGTTTGAAACCATTGACCTAAGAATGTGACAAGGTACCAGTGCAGAATCGATCACTCAAAAATTAGGAATACCAGATTTCAAATCACACAGAAAAGTGTTGTAAGATGTATATATTTTTTAAAAAGGAAATAATTAGAGCTTTTAAATTACTTTCAAAAACTTATTTAATGCTTCATCTCTCCATCAGTAGAATAGGAATAGTACCATCTCTTCCCCCATAGGAATATCAAGCAGGGTAATTAACAGTTTCAGAGTACACATGTGTCTGTAGTATCTCAACAAAAGATAAATGAGGAAATTGATCATTCTGTCCCTGGAGAACAGATTTCATGTTCCACATTTATTTCATTTGATCCAGAAACTTGATGCTTCTAAAAACCTTACTTGGAACCTGATGGTTTCTTTAAGACCCTAAGTACCATGGAATTTTCTAGCTAGATTTGTACCTTCTTCAGTGACAATGTCTGAACTAGTATTTACGTTCCTTTGACAAGTAAAGCTGCTGCTACGCACCAGTGCACATACTGAAGTGGGCAGTGGGGACTAAGCCCCACATGAGAATACGCAAAGGTACCAAAAAGTTAATATAAACTCATCCTCAGTCCGTCAGATAAAGAGGACTGTGCAGTTTCTTATGCTGCTGTGCTGATAAGTATACTCTGAGGCACCTAAATATAAAGTCTTGGGAAGAAGATAAACATTTAAGGCAGATGTAAGATAATTCAATACTAGCATCATTGAATAAGAAATTAACGGTCTGAGAACAGAGACAAAGCTGCATATTTCATCTGCTAATAGTGGTTCTTTTTCTACACTCATTACCACAGCTGACTGACACATAGAGGATTTCATCATCAATCAATTGTTTGTGAATAATCTTCATCCTCACTCTAATTTGCTGAAGAATTACTTTGTTTGAAAGAAAAGAATTGAATTACTATTATTAATGAAAGAAAGTTCAGTTTAAAAAAAATCAATGCCTCACTGTATTAGACATAAAGAACTAGTATGAAGGCATTATCTATCCAGAGAGTCTGAACTCTGGGAGTTGGACAATGTGCAACAGGTGAATAGATAAAGAAAAAGGTACAGAAGGTAACAAGTAGGGCTTGAAGAAAGTTAACAAATAGAGAGGTAACTGTGTAGTATACCAATAACTGCAAACAACAAATACTGTTGTGAATTTTACAATTTCCATACAGGTAATTAATGGAAAGAGGGAGGAGGGAAGTGATGTAGAGATTATCCAAGTCAATCCTATTTGTCATTTTCTAGTGAAAAAACCACAACTGATGTCCAGCAATCACGGCTGAATTCGTGTCACACTCTTCCTATTTTGGCATAATTTGTGATGTCTAACTCCAGGAGAGATCAACAGGCCATCTAAGCTAAGCTCTGGCCTACTGCATGCCATATAACTTCCCCCAGTTACCCTTGTACTGAGCTCATGAATTTGCTTATAGCAAATATATTTCATCAACAGACTGAAGCCTTTCCTTAAGAATACGAAACCAGAACTATACTCCAGTCATGGTAACATTGGTACTACGTACATCTCTGAGCACATCCCTCTGAAAACTGCTCCTACTCATACTCCAGAAATTACTGGAGCTCTTTGCGCTGCAGCATTCCACTGAGATAAAACACTTATTCCCTGTAGTCATAAAATCCTTTCAGGGAATGGATGGAAACCACCTCAACTCTAATATGAGCCAGGTTCCTTTTATAGCCAGTGGAGAGAAATTACCACTTCTACAGCATGATTCATCCAGGCTATTTTAGACATCTACCTTGATACGAGCTGAATTGTACCAAATAAGTGCTTGTCTTTTCAAAGTGACAAGATAGAGAAACTAGATGATTATCTCAGATGTAAATATCTAAGCTGTAGAGATCTAAAATTTTATGTGATTAATACAACCTTTACTGTCTAAGATATAGCTTTGTCTTAGCAAAGTAAACAGACTTTTCTATGAAACTGTTGTGTAAGGCAGTGTTATATTTCTCCACAACTCTAACTAATCAGACTCAAATTTCTTTCAAGCCTGCATCACCATTTAACAGTGAACAAAGTATTGGTTGAAATTTGCTCAAATGTTATGCTGGGAGAGGAATTCATATAGCCAGTTATGCTGGAGGGACAGAAAGAAGGAAAGAAGAATCTGGTTTTACCATATGAAAGAAGCTGTTTTTCCTCTGTGTTGTGAGCATGTACTACTGACCCTGAAGAGTGAGTACTCCAAAGTCTGGCAATCATGTCTACAGTGTCTGTAAAAGCCCAAATAGTTTCTAGTATGGGAATCACCTAGAATTATCTTTGCTGTGTACTGCCTAGGTTAAAGGCAGTGTTGAAGAGAATCATGCTCTCTGACATTTGAAAGTCTGTTCTTCCTTCAGTATACATCTAACAGCCTCAGTGGAAGTCAAGGATGCAAAACTGGACAACTCAGAAGGCACCACTGGGGCCAGCCTTCAATGAGATGACATATGAAAAAATAAGAGTCACTCACATAGGCAGGAGATAATTCAGGAGATGACTATTTGTTACCCACTGTATGCCTATTTGTATGCTAATCTGCATTTCTGGAGCATAAACCTGTAAAATACTATGCTGTTTTGATACCAAATACAGCTTGCAGGATAGGAACATCTGAGTCTGCTACATAAAATATGACTGAAAGCATGGGGCTGTTTGGTTTTCATAAACCATGTGTGTGGAAAATAATTGCAAAGTGCTTTTACTACCTGCTAAGACTAACTTGATGTCTAAACGTGGCATATATTATTACACGGTTTCCATAGTCCAACATGCAAATACACACATAAAATTCATAAAACCAATCCTAGAAATTGTTCAAGGGAAAAAGCTTTTAATCATGCTGCACACACTAGAAGTTTGTCGCTAAACATTTTCACCATATTCCAAAATGTAAGTGGTCTGGCATCTATAGATTGTGTTAGATATAAATCAAGCAGGCAAACATTTAATCTCACACTTGTAGGTTTGCTAAACAGTTTTTCTTTCTCAGCTGCTGTCAGTGAGGCTATTACTGCTGCCACAACCACAGCTACTGCCATCCCTGTTTCTGCTTCTGCTGTTACTGCTTTCACTGTGCCCTGTGCTGCTGTCTCTGTGCCGCACGCCCGGCAGTGATAGATACAGCAGCGTGATAATAGCAGCTACAGAAAGAGCATCAGAAGGAACTGTGACAGTGGAGGAGACAGGAGCATGCCAGCAGCTCCTGTCTGGACCTGACTCCACGAGGGGAACACAAATCCTATGGGTACATGTGATGTGGGTGATTAACTAAAATCAGATTTTAAAAGATGCTGTGGGTTTGTCCAGTGTATTAAAAGAGTGAGACTTGTAGTGTGCTTTTGAAGGATGGAAAAAAGGCGTTTATACTTCAAGTAATGCAAGATACCTTTTCATGATTATACTCTAAGGTGCATTTTCTAACTTCTGAGCGGTACATTTTATGCTAGTATTTCAAAATACCTAACAGTTTATAATCAGTTTAAGGTAGTCCCTAGACAGATGAATATGAAAATTACATTGTGTTTGTGCAGGGCAAAGTTCCCAGCTCACAATTATTGTAAGTCAACTTATGTGGTCACATCTGTGGTATCTAAATTGTTTTTCTGGCAAGAAAGCTGAAGTAGAACTGGGTGTAACCTCACAAAAATGAGCGACAGGTTATGAAAAATCTAGTTCTTGGAATCAAAGTAATATTCACAGAAACTTGGCCTTTCATTTTTCTGTCTCTGAATTTTGTACAGCTAGAATTCAAGGAACTTGGACTAAATTTCCTCCAGGATTTCCTGACATCTGGCAGCTTGGTTGGAGCACCAGCTCCAGGAATGTGCAGCATTCACAGCCTGTCTTGTGCATGCATACTGCATATTTAGCGAACATATGCAGATAGGGAGCCTTTGGCCATTGATGCAAGGTATTTTGCTCCTAAAATTCAGAAAATCTGATGTCTTTAGAACATTTAAGAGTTACAGTGTCTGAAAGATCATTAGTTCAGTGAGTGTGTAGTTGGCACAATTAGTACCAGAAACCCTCTGCTTATTCCAAATGTGCATGTTTCTGCTTGGTAAATTCCATGTAAAACTTTAGCACCCTTTGATCAGGTAATTGATTGTCAAATCATTTTGCGGTCACATTTTTCAGGGTGAGGAATCCTGAAATCTTCCTGTTTACAGTGGTCTCTTTTGTGCTTCTATCTCAGAAAAGACAATAAAGAATCAGATAAGACACTGCATTGTCTTGCTTGTCCATAAAAGATCTGGAGGAAATCCTAATTCATATTTGACAGAAAAGCCAAGCAATAGCTAGACATTTTCTTTCATGGGAATGTCAAAGTATACCAAGCAACACTGGTATTCCAACTCAAAAGAAAATAAATAATTGAACAGTTATTATAGACCTGAAGTTGAATTAATAAGCCCTGTGACCAGGCAGGGTTGCTAGCTCAGGTTCATCACTGAGTGAGGGTGGCTCAACCCTAGTGTAACTAGAAGTTCAAAGAGTAAAAAAGTGTGGTCACATCAGTTCTAGTCGTAGACCATGAAGACACAGGCACAAAGATGAGCTTTCACTTCCTTCTCCTGGCTTTTTTCTCTAAAATGCATATAGATCCTTTATATTAACCTATGTATTGACAATCAAGGATGGCCTGCACACTATCAACCTGAGTTGCTGCCTGACAGTTTATTGCTCTGGGTGGCTACTCTAGCTGTCCACAGCTGGGTTTTACTGTTCAAAGAGGCTGTATAGCATTTGGTTTACATCTGAAACAGAATACTTGACACACCGACAGCCTTGAGCAATGTCTGTGACTGTGGATCTGAGACCCACTAGGAGGAAGCTATTAGCACCCTTCACCAGAACAGTGTTTCTTCTTGTACAAAAATAGGTCACATCAATTTATAGGCCTTCTACCACAATAAGAGCCTCAATTGCTTGCAGATGTTATTCTTGACTGGAAATAATAGCCATTGAGTTAGCTGCAGAAGATTAGAAACCCACTTAGTTGCTAGGAGGTCAATTCAGTTGCTCACAGATTGGTGTCCAGAGCCGAATGAGATGCTGTAGAGCTACACATAGCTTCCATTTGCCACACCAGGAGGGCACAAGGTTTCCCATAAGTCCTGTGTGATACTTGCCAGCCCTATGTTAATGCCTGACATAGTCCAGGTCATCTCAAATGGTGCTGGACTCCTAAATTTGGACAGAAGAGGCATATAAACATGTCCAAAACTCTATGCAGATTTTAAAATGTATGTGCAAAATGTGTCTATACGTTGCCAATCTAAACAAACAAAATGTAAGGATTTAGCTATAGCCATGAAATGCATGTGAATGTGGCCAGTGGTAAAACTAATTTTTCTCAGACCTTGCTGCCATGCTGCCTCCTCTTTTCAAGGATTTAGTATTTAGTATTTACTACCACTAGTTCAAATACAACTATCACTGTGTTAACACACCCTCATGAACTGCCTCAAAGTTCTTTTTTGAGAGGATTTAGCCTTCCCAAACTCAAAGGAGAAGCATCCAAATTCTCCAAAAGGAAGGCCGGCTTCTTACAGCAGAGAAAAAAATAACTGAACAATCTCTCTTTAATCTGCAGTTAACAGAATCCTCTTTTCCTCTTGTCCTCTTCCAATTGGGCAGGGGCACCTGCTGTCAAAATCCTGTAAATCAGCCAAGTCCCTAGAAAACAATCTTTATAATAGGACTCTGTGCTCATAAGAACTTCAGTGTGGCTGTATAGCCTATTTATATACCCTCAGTGATCTCCCGCTGGTTCTCAAATAGTCTCTAAAGTGTCCTGCCATGTCATTTGACCACCACAGAAATCACCTCCGCAGCTACTGATAATTTATGAAACCACACAGAGTAAGATTCATCTCAGCTATTTGTGGCCATCTAAAGATTAGCTTTCTCAGTTAAGAGCCTGTCCCTGCAGTCCACGTATTCATGCATCTCTAAAGGATAATTCATGTCACAACACCAATATAGACTGACATGTCCTCTGGAAAAATTTTTCGTTTTCCTCGGACTGTCTAGGAGACAAGCTAGGATGCTAGACTTTTAGAAAGTTTAAGCTAAAAAAAAATGAATCTCACCTCACGAAAATTTTCGGCCCAGCTGGCCAAATTTGTTAGCCTGCTAAAAGAGAAAATTATATATGTAATTTATTTAATCTCACTTTAAATATCTAACAGTCAAAGAAGCTCAGTTCCTTTTGCCATCAAAAAGACAAATGAATGCCTGAATTACCCTGGGGGTAGATGACTGATTTTTTTTGTACAACAACTAAGGAAAGTGTCAGACAACATAGATACATTTTTCCCTTTTATTTATCTGAAGTAGAGCAAACAATTATATATGTAATTTATTTAATCTCACTTTAAATATCTAACAGTCAAAGAAGCTCAGTTCCTTTTGCCATCAAAAAGACAAATGAATGCCTGAATTACCCTGGGGGTAGATGACTGATTTTTTTTGTACAACAACTAAGGAAAGTGTCAGACAACATAGATACATTTTTCCCTTTTATTTATCTGAAGTAGAGCAAACCAGTCCTCCCGATTGTGACATCTCTACAGCTTTTAATCTTATTTATATTATAAATCATTTCAATGCATGTTTATAGGTATGCTAACACCTCATCTATGTTAGCAATGTTACAGATTTTTTTTTCCAGAGTATTATCTCATGATAGGACCAAATTTACTGTTTGTCTCTTAAAAGTCAACATTTTAGTTCAAGTACAGTTACCTCCTGGACTCCGTTTGTTTACAGCAACAATCAGCTTGGTTGTAGCACAAAATGCTTTTAATACTAGAAGCAGGATTTTTATTCTTGAAGTACAGTGCCCAAATTGATTACGTCAGTAATTTATGTGTGTTGAGTTTCTAATTTAACTCATTCCTCATCACTGCATTGTATGGTTGAATGTTCCTACACGCTAAGACTGACCAAAGACTGACCAATATCTGGTTTCTAAAGGTCTTCATATGTTAGAAAGCATCATATCCTATCAGAGGAAAGCAATATCTCCCAAACAAACGAACAAGGTGGAAGGTAGTCATGTCATTTCTAAGAGATACACTGAGCTCTGTCACCATTTCAAGAACAACCCTGATTTGAAAGTGAATGTCTTCCATCCTTCTTCAGTGAAAGAAAGTCAATTTTTCTGTGTCCGCTCCTAATTAATTGTTCTCAGGAGGACCTGGAACCTAATCCACTATGAGGTTCAGTCTACTTTTCCTTCCCTACTTGCATTTTCCCCACTTGTTCTTAGTTGTAGGGCTGCAGGACTAGGGCAATGTGCAAAATACATCAGTGCTGCTATGAACCAGCAATGCCATTGTTCAGGAGTCTTAGAGACTTCTAGCACAGTAGGAATAAAGCTCCAGCCTTACCATCCCTGGTGTATTTTGTCCATATGTCACCTTCTTTCTGTATTTCAACTCATGGGGGATTTCTTACTGTAACTGGCCACTGCTGCCAATGCTGAAGCATTTGGGCTCAAATGTAATGCACTTGGACTGTAAAGAAATATGCAGGAGACAGATGGCAGGAGATGAGATTTTATTGCTGTGCTGCTTCTCTCTTTAGAGTAAATCCCAGAATACATACTGTTGAATTTACACTGCCATTTGTGGTTAGAAAGAAGGAACAACCACTAGACCGCACATTGAAGGAGATAGCATTCTGTATTAAAAAACACATGGCATTTCCAAATTCTGTGCCATATAGTGAGAAAAATGGGTTAAAAACAGACAAATCAAGAGCTGAAGTATCTTGCTAGTGGTGAGAGAAAGACTAAAAGAAGGCCAGGCTCACATGCCCCATTACAGAGCAGCCTGGAAAGGAAAATACTGTCACTCGTATTGATTTTCATTCTCTCCACAAACCAGGACTGCAGAAATGCACACTGCTGTTTGTACAGAGAGTATGTCAGCAGAGGAAGGAGGGAATACACACATGGGAACATCTGTTCTGAGAAACAGGTTGAAAATAGACATGTAATAACACGACAGCAACATCTGCGTGATATGCAGCCTACCCTGAGCAGACCACCAGGATGGACAGGGACACAAAGTTTATGGGACTTAGGTCAGGAAGAGTCTCACTGCTAGGCATCAAAGGGCCACTAATCCTTTTCACTTATTATAATTTAAAAGGTAGGAGTACGGAAGGAGATGGGACTTTGTGTGACATGGGCAGATGCTACAAGGAGGTCTGCCTTGCATATCCACTGTCTAAGGAACTGGGAAGGAAATGTGCTGAACAATGATCATAATTAAGAGACAAGCAGCAAGCTGAATATAATATTAGTCAGAGCTGCTGTGCCATGTGTTAACTAATACTGCATTTTTTTCTTCTTTTGTGAAGAGGAATAATGAATTATACCATACCTGTTCAAATAGCAACACACTGCTGAAATTCTATTTCAGATGCAGCGAGGACATGGAATAGATCTGCCCATTTTTTTCCTTAGGCAATCCAGGATATGTGTAACCAGCAGGCTGAAAAAAGGGGGAACTCTGAGCAACAAGTTTTCCCTGTGCAATTTTCACTTCAGCCATCAGCGAGCAGACAGAGACTTCTTGTTCTTCAGGCTTCAGCATGTTTCCTGATACTATCAGAATAACCTGCTTTTACTTAAAGAGCCTGGTTCACTAAACTTTCAAATGGGTTTGCAGCAAATACATCCATACTCACATTTGCATGTAGGTGGAGGAGCTGGTGTGAGTACATTACTTAAGTGCACAAGAAAGTACTTTTGCATTATTCCTGTATTACATATGTATCACCCTCCTTGGAAATATGCAAATATCATATATGCAAATTAATCACTTTTGTTCATATATCTTTAGCACAACCCACCCATTTCTCAAGCCTTAGACAGTTTGAGGTTCTGTGTCAAATTCAGAATCATTCTGGTAGTTTTCCAAAGCATGTCAGAGCAGGGGTATTCCAGAATCTTTGTTGTACGTGTGAACAGACATCCAATAGACTTTCCTCCTTCACTAACGGTATATTCATTAATTGTTTGTTATTTGTTAAAATAATTTTATAATGGACAAAGCCAGCAATTTGTAATCTGATTGCTAAAAAAAGATGGTGGATCAATAACAGAAGAAAAATAATAAACTACCCTGAATCTACCAAAGAAAAATAGTGCTTGTTTCAAACGGTCAATTGGCCTTGATGAGGCTGCCTTTGGTGAACAGAAGATGATACGACATGGAAAAAGCATTGCAGACCACAACCATTCAAAGTGTTTGATGACACTATTATAACAAAATTATCAGCCACCACTGCAGACACAAAAAAAGAGCTATTTTAGGAAACATTTCTGACTGCATGTTCCTCTAAAATGCTTTGACTTCCTTACTTACAAGGTTAGACTGACCTAAAATAGTACTTCATTCAGTGGGCAACATTGCCAGCTATGTGTTAGAGACGGCTAGCAAAGAAGAAAAGATTTCCGTATGTGCTCATATTGGAGTACTCAACAAAAAATGGCTGTGAAAAAGCTGAAAAATCTCTGGGTGTGAAAGAACTGGTCACCAGAAGCTTTGCCAGCAAGACTGCTGTCATTTTTTTCGCACTTCCTTTCATACAGATCACAGTCTTCCTCCTCCGCCTCCTCTTCTTCAGGACAGTCTTGGATGGGCTCCCAGATTTAACATCAGTGAAAGAAAAAGGACCAAATGTCTGAAGAAATACTAAGGTTTTTGACCAACCATTAAGAAAAACGAATGTTTTCTGCCTAGAGACTGAGCTATGTTAATGCTTGTCTCTAACCAAGGAAAATTAAATTATTATGTCTTAATCTGGTTTTAGTTGTTGTTTATTTTTTCCCTAATATCCACAAATTGACCAAACTCTTCAATTAGCAAATAAGATAAACAGATCCAGAGAATCCATATCTAAATGTAAGGGAGGAAAAGTTGTACAAAAGAATGGGGATATAGGGGTAAGGTAGATGGAAAGGAATAAGTAACCATCAGTATCCTTCAGGTCCTTTTTTGCAGCCTGATTTTTTCCATTGCACATTGAATACAATGTTAACAGAAAGAAATTAAACAACTAAATAAAAATAATACAGCTAAATAATACAGATTAAAATAATACAGCTAAATCAGAACAAAAAGGAACATAGGAAAGACCCACATATGAGAGACAGAAACAATATAAATATGAGCATTTGGTGGATAAAAACAACTGAAGGACAGACAAAGAGCTAAAATATCCAAAAGCAATAACCAATTAAGTAAAGCAGCCAGCAAAGCAGAGACTACTGAAACTGAAAAGCAGTCATTGACTGATACTGGGTTGAGTAGCAGAGTGATATTACCTTGACTAGTGCTTGCTTGGTGGAGCAGAAGATGGTCGCAGGCAACCAGGCGCACCTAGATTCTTCTAGTGTAAAGGACAATATGGATTCCCCACGAATGACCTAAAAGACCTGAAGATGGGTAAACAACTGACTGGCAAGCAAATCAATGTAGCTTTGCTGAAATCAGACAGAATCAGATAGGAAATGTGGCATTAATTTTAAGCATATGGCATGAATGATAAACCACTGGAACGAACTATTGAGAGAGGAGGTGGACTCACCATCTGTTGATACTTTCAAAACCAAGATTGCATATCTTTCTGGAAAATAAATATTTTACACAAGCACATGTTACTGAGCTCAAAACAGAAGCAGCTGCAGGAAATCTAGTCTGTGAAAATATACGTCATCAGAAGAAGAATTGTACTAACAATGTCTCTAACCTATAAATCAGTAAAGCTTTTCCAGGAGCACCTTTGGAGTGGTAAAGGGGTATCAAATAGCATATGAAAAATAAACGTTGATACCAATACGCAGAGTGATACAAAACAGAAAAAAAATAGTTAAATCTTCTTTATGTGTGTTTATATACATGTTTAAATAAAAGTTAAATAAGAAAAAATGAAACATATATTTGAGGTTTTCTGTAAATCTAAAAAAAATGTGCAGTGTTGTATTGATCTCTACAGCAAAATGACTGTGATACTGTAAATTATGAAGTGAAAGATTAAAATGAGGTAGTGTAATATATCTGAATCATAGTGCCACATATTCCTCCTTGGATTAGGATTTAGCTGCTGCTAGTTTGTATTCTTTGCTAATTAAAATCAAATATCCACAGATGGAAGATATTTTATACACTTGACCTGTGTTACACTAGTTGAAATTGAGACTAACCCACTACAGCTACAGAGCTGAAATCTGTTTTCCCTTTGTCACCGAATGCTACAACTTCTGTAACAGCCCATGACAGCAAACTGTCATCCTTCAAAACTAAGACAGGCTCTTCTCCCCAGTCACTAAATTTTATGAAAAGTGTAGTTCCGGGAAGCCAAAACAGGAGACCAAAACCAAGACAAAAACACAAGTTATTTCCATTCTTATTTTACTCAACATTCCTCACAGCCTCCACAGTCTCAACAAGCAGCAATAATGTTATCAAAGATAAACATCTACATTAGAAATTCTTCTATCTGAGCTTGTCACCCTACCTCCATTTAGAGGCAACACAAAAAAATAAACATTTCTAGGAAATGATTCTTCCTGTTTTATAATCATTGTCTAAAATAGGGCAGATGAAAGTGCCTGTTTCATTTAGATAAAGACAAGGACGGACAGTGCAACATGGATTTCTGAAATAAGGACAGATGAATACCCCTCTGCCTGCCTTTTTCTAGAACAACAGAGATCTGGAATATCTTAGAAGTTTTCTAAGCCACATGTGTAAATGGAGAGGTATGACATATAGCTCACTTGGATTAAAGCATTGACAAAAGACAGAGTTTTAACACCAGTAAGTACCTTGAGTTGCAGCCTAGATTTCCCTAGAAACTTTCAGCAGGTTACAGCAGCCTAAGTGAAGGACCATTTTAGGTACCTTGGGATATGTGAGACAACTGCAGATGGATGGAAGATACCAGAGAGGGTCTAGAGGATGCACATTACCTTCCAGCCAAAGGTCAAGGTTGCCTGATTGAGTCCCAAATGGCTATGATCTGAATGCTAACTCCCTTTTGAAAGTTATTGAAAATAATTTTCAATCATTTTTCTTCAAACAACCTGAATTAACACACGAATTAACACACGAAGGTAATCAAGTTGTGTCTCAGTATTGGTGGGTAAGGAAGCTTCCCCCAGTTCATTCTGACAAAAATATTGCACCTCATCCAGATGTAGGCTCCTGTTCCACTACCAGGCTCTATCTTCACTCACAAAGTTACTTCCATAAACAGTATCAGATTTCACACATTTTTTAAATTAAATGAAATTTTTAAAAAATCTACTATGTCCCATATGCTTCAAAGGATATAGAGAAACTTTTCAAGGTATATCCTTATAATACTAAGCATACTTCACCTATTTCTCATATAAAATCCCCTTTTGTTCCTATGTAGAAATTTTGACTTAGACAGAACTGCCTTATTTAACCTGGCCTTATATGTAAATAAGTATTTCACATTACACCCATTTTTCATTCTCTTTTATCCTAAAATCTTAACATTTACAAATTTATTATATAGAACATTTATTTTATATTAAATTTAATTAATAGAAACTATTCATAGTCATTTGAAATGCACTCCACGTTGATTGAAATAATTAGTGTAGGGCTACTCAATATTTACTTAAGATATGAATCTAGAGGGATTTGATAAAATTAATTAGCAGGAACTAATTATAGTTAGGATATGAGTTAGGGTTTAATAAATATAATTACAGAGTACAAATGATAGATTCTTAATTAATAGATCCTCGTTGCCAAACATTGAAGAACGATTATCATATTTCTGTGCAGGACATGCTATTCAGCACACCTTCAGTTCCAATGGAAATAATGACATTTAAAGTGCTCAGGGAGGGGTGTTGAGAGGGAGTTAAAAACAGATAAACTAATTTGTTTCAATTTTGCAGTGAAAGTATCAGATCAATTAAGGAAAGTTGCTTTCTAAAAAAGGATACATAACATTGAAGAACGATTATCATATTTCTGTGCAGGACATGCTATTCAGCACACCTTCAGTTCCAATGGAAATAATGACATTTAAAGTGCTCAGGGAGGGGTGTTGAGAGGGAGTTAAAAACAGATAAACTAATTTGTTTCAATTTTGCAGTGAAAGTATCAGATCAATTAAGGAAAGTTGCTTTCTAAAAAAGGATACATTCCATGGTACAGTGGCTATGGGACAGAATTTTAGAGCATTTAATAATGATGATAGGCTCCTGACGGGATTTTGGTATTACTTAGCTGTTTCTGAATATTCAGGTTGGCACCTGTTCTCTCTACTATGTGCCTAGCAGTCTCTAAAAACATAGCCCTCATTTTTGCCTCTCTATCCTACCTAAAAAATGGGGATAATAATGTTTTCTTACCTTAGAAAGGTGTTGTGGGTATAATTTCTCCAAAGACTGTGAAGTAATCAACTGGTAGAGTATTAGAGGCTGTATAAATATTATGATAAATTGATGGAAGAATTGCTCTCTGTTTTGAGGCAGAAAGCTGACCATGTTTTAAATTAACTTCCTGCATTTGGATTCTCCTTCCAGTTAAGGTTCATTGCACCCTAGGGCTTCTTAACATATGTCTACATAGCAATCCAGAAATGCATTTGCTGTATCATAGGCTGGTATTTGACCTGTGTGCTAGGACATCATGGGAAGGATGGGAGTGGGATGACACAAATTCTATGTTCCAAAATGTGAAGATCAGGTTCAAAGAAATCGCAATTATGGAGTGAGGGAAGAAGTCGATTATTATTTGGATGAGAAGAAAACTGGTCTATGACAACCTTTATTTTCCCTTAATCCATCCTAAGATATTATTTAAAGAATATTCACCAGTTCAGTCTGCATTACAAATCATCTCAACTCACAAGAAATTAAATTTCACACTCACCCAACAAGCCATAAAATTATAAAAGGATAAACCCCCCATATTTATAGTATGAACACTCATGCTGTCAAGAGCAGAAATTTCTGTGTGTTGTCCTTTTAAGGATTCAGAGGGAAACTGAGGTAATCATGAGGTATTTTGCCCTGCCACAATTCCTCCATTCATTTCGCTTGGAACTCTGCAATTTACTCTTAAACAAGGAGGTTGGACTAGGTGCTCTGAAGAGGCCCTTCCAACGTAAATAGTGGTGCAATCCTGTGAGCAACCATTACTCAGAATCAAAAAGTGCAGCTGCATCTCTTTCTAGGGGAGTGAGAGCATTAAATTTAAGGCAATATTAATTTTTTCCCCCAGATGGCCCTTTTCAGAGCACAACTAAGCATCCTAACTGTAAGGAATGCTAGCTACTTTCTACCATATATTATGTATTTGGGTCTCAATCTGGAAATATTTAGCTAAATAGGCAAATTCTCAGCTTCTAACGAGGCTCCTACCTTCTCACACTTTTTTTTTTTTTTTTTGTTAGAATAGGCCTTGAATAGCATATTTTTGAAAATGTAGATCAATTTCTAGCAGTTTGGTGTTATTTTGCTGCCATCAGCTGAATATCCAGCTGGTGCAGAAATACAAAGGCACACCTTCACAGCAGCTCATTGAACAAGGAGTATATCTGTTTGCCAAGAATCCTGTAGTGAGAGTCAGTTGAGAAAAGCATGAGATCAAACAGAAAAAGGAAAGGTATTGAATCATAGTATCACCTAGACATTGCTCACCAGTCAAGTCACCTCATACCTGCTATTTAAGGTTTATTCAGACATGACTCTATTAGATAGACTTAATTTTCTTCTCCATTCTTTTAAGTATCAATGTAAAAAATAAGGCATTAAAATCCATTCATTCCAGAAAACTCCTCTTATTTTCCTAAATTCAATGTAAAATAACAAAAAAAATGCTCAGCATTTTATACCTGCCGTAAGCATTAAATAGTGCTGTCTATCAAATTTATTAGAAATGTTTTAATTCTATTACATTATTTCATATGCCATTCATAATAGCAATAAGAATGTAAAATAATGTCTTTCCATTTATCAGCCTCTTAATGAAATAGTATTGGGCTCCTACCAGAGCCAGCGACAGAATTCCCCAAAGTACTTCAAAGACCAGATTGCAGCAGACATTGATGAGGAAAAGAGAGAGAGATAATGACCAAAGATACTTTTGTCTTTCCAGACCACATCTGACTTAAATTGCGAAATTACATGATCTCTGATCCCCTGTGGCTTTCCCAGAGAAGTATGTGTACACTGAGGGTAGGAAGCCACTCCTCCAGTAATATCAGTGGGAAATCTCGTGGTCAGCAACGTGTTGGTCACCATGAACCAGTTTAAACATCAGAAATTGCCACTTTAGGAGCTACAGTATAGACTGCAACCCTTAAAGCAGTAAAAGTTACCTTTACACACGGAGCTTCATGCTTTAATAAGTAGATGGTCATCTCTTCTGAGGGGTTGCAATTTGTAGCTTCACAGGATCTAGCTTATTAGGAGCACAAGAATACGAAGGGGTGTATTCATTATTGACAGCGATGGGAACAGATGGGGAGAAGGGCAGGGTTAATGAGTAAACAGAAAGGAACAAGTTGTTAACAGGGACGTAGTCCAGGTTATAGACAGATTCACCCAATTTTCTCTTAATAAAAATAATAATTTAAAAATATGTGAGATGAACATATACTCAAAGGAAATGAAATAAAACACCCAGCATTTAAAATGGATACAGAGCAGAACACATCATTTATTTAAAATTTTTTTCTTTGTCCTCTTAAATGAACTGTCACAGTGGCAAGGGAGAGAGAGTGATCCTTCATATGTTTGTACTGAAAGGAATTTTAAATGCCTAAAGACAGTCTGGGAATAGCTGCCAAACTGTGACTGTAAACTGCAGCTCTTCCTTTGCACGCTTTCTCTTCTACAGCCTACCTGGAAGGCAACACTAATAGACTCTTGTGCAATTTCTACCTTGCTCCTTCACACTAAGCAGTGCTGACAGACACATCACTGAAAGTTTGTCTCTTTATCCAATAACAGTACACACCTTAAAGGAGACCTCTAAAGTCTGAAGAGTGAAAAAGCCTCCTCTACCCTCTCGTCTACTTTCTCCTGTCATTATCATACCATAGTTTATCACTTTTTAGAATTGCTTCTCTCCGTCTCTTCCTCACAAAGTGATCTCACACAAAGTGTATAGAAAACAGATACTGGCATTGTGGGGCAAACTTGTCAAATATTACATGATTCCCCTTTGTGAGTGAAACCTTGGAAATCTATATATAGTGCTCCTCTCTGCGGATCATATGCATCCACTTGTGCAAAATTCACAGTGTGTCCAAGCCAAATGCTGAAATACTCAGCTGAAAACAAGGTCAGACAGAAATCCAGGCAATGACAAACATGTGTGAACCAATGATTAAAAAAGGAGTCCTAGGGTCAAGACTTCCCATTTTGTCCTTTGGGCTCACCTACAAACATACTTATAACCACTAGTAATTAACTGCCCCTTCCTCATCATTCTGTACAAATTCATTTATGTGTTATTACAGGAAATTGTAACATTTCCAGAAAAACAGGTTGTGTTCAAAGTCGACAGAGATGATGCCAGCTTGCAACAGTTAAGCTCACAGTTTCTGAAAGGGTTCGTTCAGCCTGGAGAAGGCTCCGGGGAGACCTTATTGCAGCCTTCCAGTACCTGAAGGGGGCCTAGAAGGAAGCTGGGGGGGATTTTTTACAAGGGCAGGTAGTGACAGGAAAAGGAGTAACAGGTTTAAATTCAAAGCGGGGAGATTTAGATCGGATGTCAGGAATAAACTCTTCACTGAGTGAGTGATGAAACACTGGAATATGTTGCCCACAGAAGCTGTGGATGCCCCATCCCTGGAAGTGTCCAAGGCCAGGCTGAATGAGACTTTCAACAACCTGGTCTAGTGGAAGGTGTCCCTGCCCATGGCAGGGGGGTTGGAACTGGATGGTCTTTAAAGTCCCTTCCAGCCCAAACCATTCTGTGATTCTATGATCACGTAGTGCAAGTGTCTCCATACAGATTCCAGTTAGGCATCTCATGAGGGGCAATGCAATCTCAGTTCAACAACCGAGATAAGGTCCTGCTGGGACAAAGAAAAGGTTGTTTATCACTGCCTCCCTTCCACTTGCAGATGGCCAGTTTGGGAAGGATCAGCAAGGATCTGTGAACTCTTGGAAGTAGGAGATCCAGGTCATCAATGTAAGGATTTCAGTGACCCCCTCAGCTACCTGTTAGGAAAATTCTTGGCTCCAGCTGTTTGAGAAGATTTGAACTGATGTCAATGATATTTTTATTGTTATTTATAAAAGGAATATTTTGCAACATTACATGCTATGTTTTTTGCTGAGCTAGTTAAAAAAAAATAATGAAAGCACAGAAGTTTCTGAAAGGAGTTGCTGCTTTATCTAATTTCCTATCTGTTCGGATCATATCTCCATTTCTATTAACGCTCTTCTTGGCCTGTGCTTCTAAGCCCATGGGAGAACTTGCAACCATTACTACCCACAATCTACTTCATATAATTTCCATCACAAACCTACACTGGTCAACAGTTGCCAGAAATATTATGTCTACTGTTGATGAAGACATCTCATCCTCCTGTCTGTACCGCTGTCACTTCTTTACAAATACACTGCTAAACCGGTCATAACCACCCTGAGATTAAGAGCTTAGCAGGAAGGGACATTTCATCTAGAAAATAAGAATGGTCAGAGTAACAGTCAATAGTCTGTTCCACACTTGGCAGTACAGTGGACCAGGGTGCTTAAAGTGTGCCAGTCTTACATCCACGAAAATGATGTGACAAGAGAGATCCATGTTTCCCAGTTGTTAATGACTGGCTACCTGCTTCTGAATGGATCAATTAAATGTGGTTCTTTGTGTCAATCTGGAGTAAACCTTGAATTATTCTACAAGGAAGGGCAGAAAAATATGTAATAATTTTTCTTCTACTCTAAAGTTATTAAGTTATTAAAACCATAAATGTGAGTTTTGGCAGTAGTTTACATCCTAATTCATCCATTGGTTACCATGAGGCAAGTAGAAATGTGTCCTGAGGAAAAGTGGCTTCTAGCTGTCTTTTATCTGGATAATGGCTTCTAGTACCCCTTCTGTTGCCTTTGACTTTTTGTTAAGGAAGCATTTTCACTTTGAAGAGGTTATGAAGAATTAGACATCTCTAAGGCAAATAGGTTTTGAGGTGGACATTTGGACTGAAAGGTAATTTTTCAGACAAAAAGAAAGAAAACAAATCCATTTGGCCAGTGTGAGAGCAGCAACCCCCCTAGCTTTTGCACCTTGACAGAATATCTTCTACTTTTCAGGTAAATAAAGCTGCATCCTTTCTAAAACTGCTGTTCTTAGTGCTTTACCTCTTATCTTGAGGATAACAGGGCATTGCCATTTATGAAGATAGCTTTTTTCTCTCATCTGTTCAGTAATAAGATGGACAAGAAAATGAAACTCCTTTTTCTAGCCATTAACTCTCTCTTCTACCAGGGAAAATTCTCTGGGCTTAAATGCATTCAAACACTTTGGGATGGCTTTCTCAGCCTTTTTTAGCAACTTTCTGAAAAACAAGTACTTTTTACAATGGCAATGGAAAGTAAAACCAGTTATATTTGTTAATTCTTCAGGTTCTGGTCTTAAAGTCTCACTTATAAGAGGGGTTGTATTTCTATGAAGTTCCTTGGATACACAGGGAAAGCCTTTGTTAGAGTTTCTACATTTGTTCATTGAGTAACAAATTGTATGATATATGCTGTGATTAAGTATAGAAATTCCTCAGCTCAACCACTGAAGTCAGCCACAGGGACTGCAGTTCATTTATATTCCCCAGGAAAGAGCATGACAACAAGAGGTGTCATGACATCCTGAAAATTTAATGTAATATTCAAAGCAATTGTCTTTTTTGTTAACCTAAATCCTCCATTCTTATAGAAACCAGCAATGTGAAATCTCAGATTACTTTCTACTGTGTGTGTCCAAGTGCTTCAGTTTCAATTCTCTGGCTGCAGAGAATCTTGCAAACGTGGCATAGGTGTGCAGTGCAGATGTTGGACGAGAAGGTAAGTAATAAGATGCTTCTATAACATGGTTCCAGGGTTCTTGATTCTCATTTCCCAAATGCTGAGGTTGCCACAATTAGACTTTCACTTACAACTGAATACTAGACTTCTTGTCAACACAGTACTTTATGTTGTCATGTGCTGAAGGGTAATATATAAATTATTATGGTCTTGAACAGCTGCTGAAGACATTTACTCAAAAAGCTTCTGGTTCTAATTTTTGGGGAAATCTAAAAGTATGAGAATCGTTGCTTGCCCTGTTGGTTAAAACCCTCAGGCAAACATAATACATGAAAAAAAGAAACAGTTAAATGAAGCAGCAAGACAACATATGCACCAAGTCCTTCGTAGTCTTCATTTCTCAGTTATCTTCATTATCACTCTCCTACTATGACAGAACTGCAAACACTCAAAGAACTGTGAAAATGAAATCTCAGATTTCATTCAGCACCCAAAAAGGACTGGTACATTTTTTATTTCACATTAAGGAATTCTACTGAATTGTGAGCAGCAGTACCAGCAAAAAAATCTGTGGTGAGATTCTCATTGCCATACTAAATTCAGGTGTCCGTCTGTGCACAACAGATTTGCTTCTATTGCCTCAACACAGGCATGCACTACCTTTTTCAAACCATCTAGCTTATTCAAGACACATACAAATGGGTTTGTAGATCTGACAAAGAACCTACTGGAGGAGGTATGTATCCTTTTGAAGCAGCAGTCAACTTCCAGGTGCTACAGTAGTGCATCACAAATGATGAGAGACACCTATGTTTAGGAAACTGAATCAAGATCATTATAAAAGCTCCCATTATCATTAATGGAGGTGTAATCAATGCAATCTATAAAGACCAGAGAGCTGGAAAGACTCTATGATCTGTATTGACTAGGTCTTCATTGATTGCAACAGGATCATAGACATGTAGTGTAACAGTATACATCTATTCTAGATAACTAAATTTAGATTTCTTAATCTTAAACTTAACCAAGCACCCTAACATCTTCATTTAGAGACTAGGAGTAGAAATAAATGTTTCCTGAAAGATAGAAGCTATTTTGAATTAAATAAGAAATGAGAAAATGTCACTGTGCAGGAAAAATGTGATTAGATTTTTAACAGAACTTACTGAAAGTAGGGAAGAATATAAGAATAGTCTCACTTGGTCAAGTCCAAGATCCATACAGCCCAATATCCCATCTCCCACAGTGTTCATAAGCAGATGTTAAGGGAAAAGTAAGAACAGGGTAAACCTGGTTTTGCCAAGATGCTCAGTATTGTTATGATCACAGCTCCATTCTAAACATGCCTGGTTATTAACAGTATAAACACAGGCCATAGGTACACACCTACATCACTTCTCAGTCAGATTTTAAAGCTCTCCAATTCTGAAGTGGAGTGCTACCTCCCCTTTGACTTTCATTAGACAGTTTCAGAATTATGTATGTTTTTACAGGAGCTGTTAATTTTCAGCCTTTTGCCTAGACAATTTATGTGAAAAGAACATATTTTGATTCACCGAAGTATGTATTATGAAATCCATTCCAATACTCCTGATAAGATTAGCAAAAAATAATTGTGGTTACAGAGAAAACTGCCAGTGTCTCCTCAAAATTGTGCTAATCTGCAAAATTAAACACAATGCCTTTTCTACACTTTCCTCTTGTTTGTTTGTAGTTTTTTTTGTTGGGTTTTTTGTTGGGTTTTTTTTTTTGCTTGGTTGGTTGGTTGGTTTTTGCTGTTGTTTGGTTGGGTTTTTATTGTCCCTTTTTGAACAGAAATACAGAGGAAACAAAATGTCCTGCTTCACAAAACATATACAGATACAAAATTAAAACCCAAATAAGACAAAAGTTAAAGATGGGAGAGCCAAACTAGATGGTATTTAGGTATTTTACAACTATTCTAATAAAGAAACATGTTTATAGCATTGCAGCAACAGGGCATAGAACGACCCGCTGACCTCTTCTAGGCTACCAAATATGAGAGCCACTGGAAAATACCCAGTGTGGGGGTGTGGTCTGCTCTGCGCCTTGCTGTGTAGCTTGGAAACGTTTTGGGGAAATGCAGGCTGCACAAACAAAAACATGTCAGAGACTACTGTAATCTTTTGATGGTATAGAAAATCAAATTCCAAGGTTTGACCCTTGGACACAATACGGATACAGCCAATACATATAGGCTATACAATCCACATGCACAATGCAAAATACAGATACACCCAAGTATGCCCTTCTTAACCACAAAGACTATTGAATAGCAACACAGTCTTAACTGGCAATGTAGCACTCTACTGGGTTTGTGTGGCAAGGTTTTGGTAGCTACAGGAGTGGCTTGCTAGAAGCCTCCCTAGGTCGGACAGGGCCAACACCAGCCGGCTCCAAGACAGACCTACCACTGGCCAAGGCCAAGCCCATCAGCAATGGTGGTAGCACCTCTGCAATAACATTTGAGAATGGAAAAAGAAAAATGAAGAGGGAAATTTTGCAGCAGATGGGTGAGAGAGCAAGATGTGAGAACAACCCTGCAGACCCCAAGGTTAGTGGAGAAGGAGGGGAGGAGGACAGTCCAAGCTGAGGCCGGCTGTGTCCCTGCAGCCATGGAGTTTCATGGTGGAGCAGAGACCGACCTGCAGCCCAAGGAGGATCCAACGCCAGAGCAGGGGGATGCCTGAAGGAGGTCTGTGACCCTGTGGGCAGCCTGCACTGGAGCAGGCTCCTGGCAGGAGCTGTGGCCCCATGGAGAGCAAATACCAGGCCGGACCAGGCTGCTCCTCCTCTGGAAGGGACACTGTGGGAGAGACCCACACCAGAGCAGTTCATGGAGGACTGTAGCCCATGGGAAGGACCTAACCTGGAGAAGTCAGTGGAGCACTGTATCCCACGGGAGGTACCCCACGCTGGAGCAGGGGCAGAGTGTGAAGATTCTCCCCTGAGGAAGAAGGAGCAGCAGAGACACTGTGTGATGGACTGACCTCAACCCTCATTCCCCATCCCCCTGCACCGCTGGAGGGGAGGAGGTAAGGAAAAGCAGGACTGAATTTGAGTCCAGGAAGAAGGAGGAGGGGGGTGGGGGAAGGTATTTTAAGATTTGGTTTTAGTTCTCTTTTACTCTGATATGATTGGTGATTAATTAATTATTTTTTCCTCCAAGTCTAGTCTTTTTTTGCCTGCGACAGTAATAGTTCAATGATCTCTCCCTCTCCTCAGCTAAACCCACAAGCTTTTCATTATATTTTCTCTCCCCTCCCCAGCTGAGGAGCGAGTGAGAGAATGGTTTTAGTGGGCATCTGGTCTCCAGTCAGGGTCAACCCACCACAAGCACAATACCAGCTATAATTTTCCACATGGATCCTGGGTTCTTGTTACCAGGTACTTTTCCTTTCAAGCCTTTACAACAATGTTGTTGCAAACTTTACCACTAACTCAATCATCTCTGTGTGAGTGGTAATTAGGACACTACCATGTGGATGTAGGCATGAACATATATCGGTTTTCATCTTATTTATATTCTTGTCTTTTTCTGTTATAAAATGAATGCCAATGAAACAGCAACTGGGGAACGTTAGTGCGAACACTGAAACATTAACTTCTCTGAGATATTTTTGTGATTTTAATTGTAAAGTCTTAAATAACATTGACAAAGCCTTATTCTGTATTGATTCTATTGCTATACTAACCTCTTCATTATGTGAATTTGTGAATGCTCACAAGAATCAATCATAATTATGCATGGCCCAATACAGTTGAAATCAAAACAATGGATCGATTCATGCTGTAAAGTGCATTTCATCTAGCAATCTCTGTGAGGCAATCAACCAAAAATTAGATCTGTATATTAGCATTTTAGTTATTTAAGCATTAAGCAATGGTAAGCAAACCTCCAGAGGTCCTCTTCACGTAGGTTCACATCAGCATAAGATTAACCGATTTCAGGCTTATATCCCCAAGACTCCTAGGAATTATAATCAAAACCACAAGGCCAGACTGTCTTTTCATTAAAAGTTTTTTAAAAGTCAGTATATTTTATTCTACTGAACTATGTTCCTGAAAGTCTTAATTTTAGTTCCAAAAAATGGAATGAAAGACAAATTTTGTAAAAGGAATGGAATGATTCTACTTTATATGAACCACTAATATGTGGTTTTGAAATATGGGGGACAAATTACTTAGTCATATGGGTGGTTTAAATAAATGTGAGGGTCTGTGGGGTTTTTTTTCTTTTTTTGTAACCAGTCCTCGAAATATGCTTAGCAAATTGTGAACCAAGAAAGTCTATTGAAAAACTAAGGTCAAGCTTCAATTTCATCTAAAATCTAATATTAGCAACAGTAAAAACTATGTGAGGATTGGATACCTTCAGTGCAGATCTTATTAAGCTATGACTTCTTAGAGAAGCTGCTATGATTCCAAGTCCTAACTCTTAACACAGCAAAAGATGGCAAGTGGGAGGCAACCTGGAGTAGTTGCTGAGTTAACCATGTGCCTGATATTGCACTATTACAATACCAGAAGAAAAAAATCAGTGTTGCATGTCGTCTAGGGATGAAAATGGAGAAAGATTAAGCTCTCCAATTTTATCTCATCCTGGAGACAGACCCAGGTGCTGAGCCTGCTGACACTTTGCCAGTAATTGAACAATGCAAAAACACACATTATGTACAATTCTGGCCCTTTCCTGTATCCATCAGATGGAATCAGATATGCTTACAGGGTTGTTTATCCCATTCCACTGAGCTACTCATTCCTCCCCTAACATTGCATAGACTATTTTGAGTCACTTTTCTTTCGTCTTTCACAACAGTTCTCTAAATTCTTTAATATCTTGCTTTCCTGTAGTTCTGAGTTACCTGTGAAGACTTAGTGAAGCCAGCTTGTAATCCCAGGTATAAGAAAGCCATCAGTACAATTGTTGTGTTTATTCAAGGCGTTAGTGTTCCCGAGTCGACTCTGCACAGTGGGTTACAATCACTCCTCTCATACTCGCTTTCGAACCATGCAAAGTACACATTACCCTTGGGACAAACACCTCTCCTAGGTATCAAAGAGCAGAATAAATGCTTCTTATAAAACCAAGAAGATCAGATGGTTAGGAAAAGTGGTGAGCCATGTGAAAACTTCTTTATTTTCGCTTTCTTTTTCTTCATTCCCTCTACTTGATAGACCATGGATCAAGCTGCATTTTTCTTTTTTCCTCAAAAAAAAACCAGCTGTCTCTCAACTCTTAGTTCATAGTCCTGCACCACTGGACAAGGACAGAAACACAGAGTGAAATGTGTTTCCCCACAAAGCCCCTTTCTCTGCCACAAGACTCCTCAACTCCTACCCAAGAGATAATTTGAAAAGAAATAAGTTTAATTTAGCCTCTGGAATTTTTCTCTCTCATTTCTCTGATGAGACGTTCAACTCACTCCATTTTGTTGTCACATTTGTGACATAGAGACCTGTCTCTGAGCAATGAGTCTAAAGCAAATATCTCATTTCATATAAGCTACTAAGCAGTCACCACATGGTAATGCTTTCCAGTCACTATGGGTGCAATGGCTGTAAGCTATCATCTATAAATTCTTTTTTAGTTGCTCATTTCTGTCAAGCTGGTCTAATCTACTTACACCTGGCACATTAATTCTTATCTTTTCCCTGCAACATTGTAATTATATGTTATTTCCAGCAATAATTAATTCTCTCTCAGGCGGGCTTTTTATAGCTTATAAGTCAAAGTGGGCTGCACCATACTAAATAATTAATTCAGACTGTGTTTTATGTCATGACATACACACAGCCCCTGGGTGTAATTGTTACAGAATTCTTTTGAGAAGAAAGTCCTTGGCTCCCAGGGGTTGTACAGACCAGAAGGCACCAATTATAATGGTTATTTCTCTCAGACCAACAGTAGGTGTGTTCAGTTCTCTCTACCAACAATCTATTTATGGCAGTTATTTCCAGAAGGTCTTGCTACAGTATTAACCTGCAAGAACATGCAGCTGCAGACCGTGTGAATAACTCCAAACTGTATGTACGTTCCTTCAAGGTGCCTGCAGTAGTTCACATACTTCCCTACAATTGCCTATATTTCTTTCGTTTCTTAATTGTACACAAAAGGGACATTCACATGACAAAAAATGTGTTATGAAATGGAAGCTATGAGGTATTGACAAGCTGTGTCCACAGAAAACTCAGTCATTAAACAAAAGTCAATAGTTAGATACGGTATCTTACCTAGAGGAAGTGCAATCTCAAAATCTCAAATACCTCACCAGTCCAGAAATATAGCAAAGAACAAATGAAAAAAAGGGGAAAAAAAAAAAAAAAAGAATACTTACTTTAAAACTAGCCAGGAAGGCAGATTAGGTAGTAGAAAACTGGATGTCGCAGTATGCCTAAAAGGATTTGCTGGAATCCAGTGAGATAATGTTTGAAAGACGAAAGGACTCTATTAATAGGAAAAGTATAATTACCAATCATGAGCTATAAAGAATGCAAATATATTAAGCACAGAATTATAACACACACCTCCTTATCAGGGGAAGGATAGCAACTGCACAAGTAAGAGAAAGATCAGAGAATACTGTTGTATAGAAAACATGAATAGTAGCAATTAAAATTGCTTGTGTATAATGAAGTATCCAAAGAGAACGTGTTTAAGGAATGTTATTTCCTGATCCCTTAAAGCAATAGCTCCCAAATTTGCTTTGTTTCTGTGTTCTCTCAGCTGCTGGTGTGAACAGTGGCAGTAGTACCAGGTCCCAATTTCCCTTTTGTCCATGCAGATCCTTTCAACTGTTTCAGGAGTGGGCTCATTCCACCTACACTACATTTGTCATTAGCACCACAGGTACCATCGTCACAGGAGCATTCAAGGAGCCAGTGAAGTACTGTAAATTTGTTCCTTTGGGATCACGAGGTCAGCAAGGAAGAGTGACCCAGAGCAAAGTACTGTTCAATTTTACTGATAGGAAAAAAAAAAACCACTACCATAAGCTGTTATATAAATAGCAAAAAGTTCAAAAACATATATATCCTATTGAAAGACCTAAATGACCTAGGCAAACCAAACTCTTGAATCTAACTGACCATAATTCTTTTTTCTTTTAGGTAATATTTTTTCCTACTGATCTGACTTATTTTCTGATTTTAGTTGTACTGGATTACAACTCAAAAGGAACCTCTAATAGCAAAAGGACTGTAAGTCTAGGTCTTCTCTGAGGGGTAATTCTGTGGCATGATGTCATTCGTTGTTTTTGTATGAAAAAATACTGTTATGAAGCTGAATTAATAAGAGGCACCTGTGATCCACACAAAGACAATCAATGAAAATATGGTAAGGTCCTTTATTCAGCAGTTGCTACAAGTAGCTCTGTATGCATTGCATATCATCTACGTGTATGAAGACCCAAATTGTTTTCTTTGCATCTCCTTTGGAGATTGTCCTGGTCCCAGGAAACCATGAACTGCTATAAGGCAGTCTATAAGATTTTGTTACATTCCATAATACATCAAGCTGAGTGGTCACTGTACCCCTCATACTGGTAGCGCTGGGAGCGGGCCAGGGGGAAGCTCGAAGAGGTTGGGCCTGGAGGGTGTTGTGGGGTCACCCCAGAGATTCCGCTGGGCAGCACGTTTTTTTGCTGGCATCAAGGGGTTTTTTTTTCTCTCGCGGCAGCGCAGTCACCAGACCTCTGTCCGGTGATTAGCAAAAAGTTAGCGTCTTTTATCAGAGAAATTGCTTTGGGAAGGGGGAGTTGAAGGTTTCCTTTCCCCATGCTCTCAGCTCCCAGACTCAGGGAGGGGTTTTTTCTTCTCAGGGCTTTGGATTTATTTTTGCTACTGTCCTGGAAACTGGCTGTGTCCGTCCACTGGTGGTGAGATCCTGTATAATTTGTTCTATTTTTATGTTTTTTTAATTACTTATTAGCAATAGCATAGCTAGTAACCCCATAAGTTTCATTTATATAATTAAATAGCTCTTATCTCAACTTTTTACGAGCACAGAGGTGGAAAAGGTTCAACCAAAGCCCATAGAAAATCTTTGTTCTTTAGATAATGACCGTGAGGCAGAGCTAGTGACTGAAACCTGAACATCATATTGAGGAGGGACTTGTGTTTACAGTGCTTTTCCTTTATTTCAAAGGGGAGGCAAAAGCAAGCTTCGGGCACATCCAGGCCTACTGGACCACAGCACACCAGCTACTGTCCACACAGGCTAATATGGGGTGGAAAGGAGGGTTGGAGTATTTCAGACTGGTTGAAAGTACCTGCAACAGATTTGAATCTCATTAAAAGAGAAAAGTGCCAGCCAAAGGAGGAGAACTGCATGGAGCCATGGATGTATTCTTCAGTAATGAGACAAGGACCGAAATGCAATCAATCATAATGGCAGGATGTCTATACACACCCTCCCAAGGAAAATGCCTTCAGTTCTCAAACTTCACAAGAAAGTGTCATGTCCTGACGTTATCAAGCCAAGGTATTCCTTTGCTAATTGTATTTACATGATGACATTCCAGCTATCAGACACCTCTGAGCACCTCAAGCAGGTTAACAGACTGACAGTTAGTAGTACCCTTCAGCTATACGGCTACAAGGATGCCCAGGACAGTCCTGCAGCCCCTCAGTATGAGAAGCACTGGCAATATTTCTCTTACTTTAAAGCTATGGTGGATGAGTTTGGGCTAAGCAGTATGAAAATTTCAATCACTTCTGTAGCATTCTGGTAAACTTTATTTTCCTACTGTGGCTCTCACACAGAGATTGGAAGATAGCAAGATCTTTGCATTTGTGCTGTCTCAGGAAAATTACTGGATGTTTTGGACCTCCCTGTGTTCCTGTGTTGGATTTTTTTTTTTTTTTTCAGCTGAGTTTAAAAAGTATTATATTTGGTCAAAAAGGAAGAAAGCCTTGTCAGATAGAGAAAACCACATACTTTTCACCTTCAAAATGATAGAATTCTTAAGAATTGGCAAAAAGCCAAACCCTTTGTCAACTTCTTGTCTAAATATGAATATTTCCTGACAGCTCCATTATGCATAATTTTTTACATCCCATGAGGGTCCTAGTGTCTATAAAGAACATGCTTGCTGTCTCTCTTCCATCACAAGAGGAAGGTAAGTGCAGCTTCTTAAAAAGACTGAATAGGAACAACTTAAATTCCTTGATTTTGCAAACTGTCTCACAAGGTCGTTAGTGCTGTTATAGTGGTTGTTCATTGTGTTGTTTATACCATGGCATCTGGCAACATTACAAGCATTAAAATAAAATATCTGTCCATAAGGTAGCTATAATTGTCATTTTCCTATTAACCACCTCTACTTATCATATAGAAAGAAGAAAGCTGCAGCATTTTAGCTGGGCCCTGCTGATCTAGGGGGACAGACTGAGACTCATCTCACCTTCTGAAGACCAATACGACTCAGTCATAACCAACACCCAGCAGTGAAGTCATGGAAACACCATGCATCCAGTCAAAAATTTAAAGCTGAGGATTCCAGAAAATATCAAAATATATTTTATGAGTTTGGTTATGATGATGACTACAGACAGTCCTTTGAGGAAATGGTACGTATGTCATGAGCTTAGCAGAGGAGGAGTAGGCTGAGTATATACTGCTCACACTGGCATGAAAGGTACTTAAAGGTCCTGGACACTAATAATTAAAATATGCAGGAATTTTCATTAATTATTATATACTCAGGTTGTCTTAAAAATTTCCAGGCAGGTATTGAAAGTTAGAGAGTGGCAGATTTATCAATTTCTTTATAACACACTATCCATCCTATGCAATGTATGCAGAAGAAATGAAATCATAAAAAAAAAAAAAAAAAGAATATGCTGATGTAGCTAAAAATTCTTTCATAATGCATATATAGGTTGGTCAAAATACAGTTTTTCTACAAATGTTAACATAGGCATTTACTAACTTTCAAGGTCTCAGCTCTGAGACATTTTTGCTGCCTTAAGTCATATCAGCTTTTGCTATTTTACATGTTTAGATGAAAAACTAACCTTGTTTGAAACACATTTTCAAGGTCTTGCCTTCTGATTTAAAAAATAAAATATACAAATTTTGCCTGCACTTTTAAAACAGCAACATGGAAATGAAATGCATGTTCCTTAAATGTCAAGATTTCCAAATTTGATTGGGAATATATTGCACATATATTTTGTTTCTGTCCTACCGCAGCTATCTGATTTGTTAGTAATAAAATTAGGAGTGCTGAAGGTCAAAAAATATAGTAATTTCCTGTTATTTTGATGTCTTTGAAGAAGAAAGAACTGCAGAACTGTGAAGAGTGCAGAATTCTTCCTTTTTAATTGCTGATTGACTTGTTCCTTGTGTACCATCATGGATACCCATTTTGAAATGAAATTATCTTATTTTGTGTCAATGCAAGTAAAAATAAGTCTACGACAGAAAAGATAGGGAAGAGTTAAAGTCATATAGAAACTATCAGCATGATTCATCTGGTGAAATACAAATGCCTACAGTGTAGATATTTGCATCGATGATACCAATGAATATGCTACTTTCATACCTGATGGAGAAAAATTGCCACATCTAGATATCATCTAACTTCACCCTAATGTAGGAAAGCAGATGAAATGAACAAAAAAAGCTCTAGAAGTGTCTATTCCCCTTCATCAGCTAAAGAAGGAGTCTAGACAACCATTTAGTTGTAGACATCTGCCTTGTAGGTATCCAAAGTTAGGTGAGATGAATGGTACCCCAAGTGGATGTCAATCTTTCCTGTATTTTCACTGAATTAACTAAGAGCTAGAATGCAGACTTTATTCATCATACACCAAGTGGTCTGGTTTATCTGTCATCATCTGGATTAGTGAGGACTTTTCAACGTGACTGTTTACTCTTAGCAATTTGTTTCTGTCACTTAAATTCTATTGTTTCATTCTACTTCCAAGACTGATCTAACAGTTTTCACATAAGGAAATAACAGATAATATACTTCCTAAATTTTAAGACTATGTGATTATCTTGAAGATTATTCTTTGAAAATACTTAAATTATTGACTAAACACTCCTTAAACAAGAGATTGTGGGTACAATATTTCAATAAACTTTTCATGGAATCAGGAATCACAGTGGCAAAAAACATGCATGTAGAACTTACTTTGTTGTGTGAACTTCACAAATAGAAGTGCAACAGTTGAAAGCATTCCCTTTAAAAGGTAGTTCTGACTTCTGCAGTTTATAAGAATATTTGTCTGCTTCCTTCCAAACATTGTTTTCAAAAATGTGCCTTACCAGGCCTCAAAGCAACTGCAGGCAGCCAATGTGCAACAAGAAATGGGCTAGAGAAAAGGTGCAGAGTAAATACAGAGAGCTGCACTGATCAGATCAGATTGATTTTCTGCTGAAAAAGTGTAAATATTTAACCCTCATGCACTGAATGGAGAGGAGATTGCCTAGCACTCCACAAACACTTTGGGTACAACTTGGTAAAGCTAGTGTTCGCGGTTTTACCAGAGACTGATACTGGCTGCCCAAACCTGACTATGTTAATACATTCATTCCAGGGACTTCACCCCAGAAATCTCCTTTAAAAGTAGCTTAGGTATCAAGGCTCTGATACTAAAGGTCTGGCAGCAGTGTGGATATTGCTTTACTGAAGCCTGATTTTCAACACCCCACCAGCCAAAGGAGCAATACAACGCCCGAGAGGCAGACGTGCAGACATTATAGGCTGGGAGCAGAAATGTGTTTGGAAATGCTGCTCAGTTAGAGGTGCCTTCCTACGAATTGGCAATACTGCTGCCAGTCAAACAATATTATATTGTTGATATATCTAGATGTGACATGCCATTGTAACATACCATCATCCTAGGATATGGATGCTGTTTTCTGAAAATTGTGATTATAATCGCTCAAAACAAAAGGACTTTATGAGTTTTTTTTCCTTCTTTTTAAAAGTTTTTAAACCTATTTACCAAGTGTCAGAGCCCATGAAATAGAATGATGTAGGGTGCACAAGTTAAGATGCTGGAGCAGAAATACGAGAAAAACCTGGGTAATTTCCCATTACCTGCTAGTATCAAATACTTGAAATCTGGCTGCTCTGCTTGAATCACAATAAAGCCATTTTTTCCCCTGTGAGGAGCAACAGAATCTTAACCAGCTTCATTATTTCCACTTCCCTGCTGCTGTATTTTTGATATTATTAACCAGCGCATTACTGGAATCTGATATTTCATACCCATATGTAAACAAAAGAAATAAGCAGATTTTCATAATTAGAGGTTAAAAAGTATTAATACCTTTAAATCTTGCATCCTACTGGATATGCTTTTATACTTGTCTTTATCTGACTTCTATTATAGTTGCTTTAATAGATTGGAAAATATAGGTATAGCAAAGCAAGTTATCCCAAGTTAATTTGGTATCTTCTGCACAGGCTAAAAATTACTTTAGCATTCTGCTTTCCCACTGTGGATCTTGAGCGTCTAAAGCATCTATTTCCCCTACAGATCAACTGCCCATCTCACTTTACGTTAAATTTTTGGAAACACTGAAATGCCTTGAAACATTTACCCCTCTGGTCTTATCTATGTCAACACAGAGCTTCAGGGTTTTTTGCAGGTAGATGAGGGGGTACTATACCCTTCTTGTCTCTCTTTTAATAACTTTGGCCTCTTAAGAATTTGCTGACAAGAAATTATTATCTGTCCCTGAGAGTAAAATGACTGGATCTCTTTTAATCTTATAATAGCTCAAAACAAAAGGACTTTATGTGGGTTTTTTCCTTATTTTTAAAAGTTTTTAAAGAGGGGGATTTTTACAAGGGCATGTAGCAACAAGATAAGGGGTAATGGATTTAAATTGAAAGCAGGGAAATTTAGATTAGATATCAGGAAGAAGTTCTTCCCAGAAAGTTTGGTGAGGCACTGGAAGAGGTTGCCCAGAGAAGCTGTGGATGCCCCATCCCTGGAAGTGTTCCAGGCCAGGCGGGATGAGGCTTGGAGCAACCTGGTCTAGTGGAAGGGGTCCTTGCCCATGGCAGGGGGGTTGGAACTTGATGATCTTTAAGGTCCCTTCCAACCCAAACCATCCTATGATTCTATGCTGTTATCTATTAAAGCCTGCAGACAAGAATGCAAGAGTTTCAAGTTTTGAAGGGCAGAAAACTACTCTGGATACTCTGGGAAGAGAGTTAAGATAGGAGAATTCAAGACACTTAAACATCCTTAGATATGTAACTGTAAATACACAAGGAAGCACACCAGCAAAAAAAAAAAAAAACCACCAACAACAAAAAAACCTCCAAAACCACCAAACAAATCATGAGACAAATGCTTATAAAACCAAATTCATTCTCAATTTTTTCTTGAGTTCATGTGTTCTGCACAGGCTTCCCCAGTTCCTCAGCTGAGATGCGCATAGTGGTGGGACTGAAAAGATTTTAAAAATTACCATTCAATGAGGAACTGAAAGAAATTCTGGCTGACCAGGGAGATTCCTTTGTGATTTCACTTAATTCTAGGGTTAGACTGCTGTAGAGTGATGCAAGAAGTTGAATGTGATTCAAACCAACTGAATATTCAGATAGGTGCCAAAGTCCTACGAATTCAAAACTATTATGGGACATGTAGGAGAAGGAGCAAAGGTGGGCAAGTGACACATCAAGGGGTATCAGGGAAGAACAACAGGGGGAAAACAGGGGACAAGGGGGCTTGGGTTTCAGTACACTAGTCTGATCGGGCTCTGCTCTTGACCTTCATGGCCTTTGTGTTTCTTGAAATTCATGCCTTGAATGTTCAGTTCAGGTATGAGCAACTGGAGGGATTTGGGGTTTGGAAACCAGATGCTGGGTAGATGGAATGTCTAAAGACAGCTCCTGGAGAGACCCACATGGTGTGTGTCTATAATTCACCAGCAGACTTCAGCCCTGATCAGCTGGACAGGAGGAGCAGGATGGGGCACCTCTGATGCTCATGTACATGTGAATGTTGTGTTTGATTACACAGGTAGCAGTGTATGATCTCTTTCCTCTCTGTTCTGACGTGTGTGTCTGGTTCTGTTTATATTTTGTGTATATATGTGTACATGCGTCTCTATACTAACCCGACCTTGAGACATGGAACTCTAGCAGTCTTGCACCTCTCAGGCCAGGAAGGACAAATGCCCCTGGGGTCTGTAGGTAGCTGATGAAACTACCTCTAAGAGCCTCATCTGGGCATCATTTCATCTCAGCCACTAGAGCTGCCAAAGGGTGTATATCCATCCAAATAAGCAGTGGGAAAGCAGAAAGGATACTCTAGGGCATTTCAAATGGCAGCAGATGCCCATATAGGCAGAACTGAGACTCAGGTGTTTGAAGCAGATTCTGAATCCCACCCCTAGAATTAAACAAAACTAATCCAAGCCCTTGTCATTATGAGTATTAGTTGATTTCTGTGTCTTTCAGTTCACCTACACTTGCACTATACGTTTGCTTGCCTGAAGGAAATGTTCTGATCTCCTTACATGAAAACACAGATCACTGTCATTACTCTTCTCAAAATGAGTGCTAACCTTATACAGTATTTCACACAGGAGTGGCTGTTTTTCAGAAAAGATACTTCTAACCTTCCCTGCACAATGTAGCTACTGGGAATACATTGGGAAGGCAGGGATGGCAAAAAGCTGGCTCAGCACTCAGGGCAAACAAAGCTGTATACGCCTCATTTGCTTTTACAATAATTCGTTGTGCTACAACAATTTATTCTTTTTAACCTTTTAACTCCTAAATCATTTTTTGAAATGGGACTGTATGCTGAAAAATCATTAAATAATAGCAGATCTATTTAAACAAGCCTGACTTCTGCACTCTTCCTCCAGCTGTGATCCAGAAAGGGGCACCAGCCCTTCCTTCACAAATCTTGGCAGTGGGAGCTGCTAACCCTTTCACTGAGCAGCAGAACATATCCTCTGATTCTCTAGGGGTTTAGCTACCAAAGCCCTCTTTCTTTCTCCTGTCTCTTTGCCCTACTCCCTGCCATTGTCCTTTGGGCTCATTATTTAGGCAACCGTAAAGACCAGGTAACACAATGATAAATACAATGAGAAAGCAGATGGTTTTCCACTGAGGGCTGTGAACATGTAAAACGTCACTGAACTCACTGATCTGGGAAAGCTTTGTTGAGTTTGAGTAAGGGCGATGTTGATAAAAGGGGAGAGATCACTTGCTGTCCAGGTGCTTGCTCTTAATTTTATATGATGCAATGATTCTTCTCTTGCAGGGTAGAGTGCGTCCATTTTTACTTACTGCCCAAATGCCAACAATATCAATTAGATGCTTGTTCTTTTGGGTTTTTTTTCCATTTCTTTCTTTCTTTCTTCCCCCAAATCAAAGTAAATAAATATTTTGTTTGCGTTTTTAGCACTGAGTATGCTTTTGATCCATTTTTAGACTTCCTCTGAACCCTGCCTTTCTCAGCACTATCCATTAACTAAAGTTTAACATTCTGGAACTTCCAGCCTGACTTGAAAGCTGTATGTTAAATTATGCAGCTGAATTCCATCAGTCAATTTCTCCTTTGCTGTCAACACAGCAGCTACATTTTTTATTGTCTGAACAAGCTCATCCCATATAACAGGCTGCAAAAACATCAGAGGAAAAAAAAGGTTCAGCACAGGACAATACTTCCTAATCGGGCCTACATTCAAAAGAAAAAGGCAAAGATTTTTTTTGTTTGCTCTTTTTTTTGCAAAACAAGATGAAAAAAAATGTCTTTTGCATATCAGATAAGACAGAAATTGCCATATTTCACTTCTGAAAGACTAGCATCATTCAGAGTAAAATTCTGCTGTGAATAAAAATAACCAAAGCTGCCTGCATATGTGGTAATGGCTATCTGACCTATCAGCTTCATAAAATAAAAGCTAATGAAGTCATGGCAGAAAAAGCCAACTGTTACACATCAAACAATTGTGGAGTCTTTACCTCTGCAGAAAATGATTGTAAATTGCATGTTAGTATTATATGGATGGTAGTTGTGCATAGCTATGTGTTTCTATAATATGCTAAAGCTATTGCTACTGTGATTTTTTTTCTAGGGTAGGTCTACATGATCTACTATTCATGTAATCTTAATGGTAGCTAAAGTGGGAATAAAATCTTTATGAAAACCACTATGGTTAGCTCACTTTAAGAAAGGAATTCAATCAGCAGCCCACTGGAATTACTTATGTTTTGACTAAGGTATTTGGCTCCTTTTATTGAACATTCTGCTTTCAATGCATACATCCCATGGATATAAAATGATGGATCTCTTTGGATTTTAAACCAGCGGCACTTTATATCATTAATAAATATTCATTTTCCTGCTATCCCTCCAGTGGTATTTCATCATCAATCATGGCTGAAATCACAGCTGTGAGAGCTGTTTATGCTTTACTGTTCTCCTCTACATGATTTGGCAGATACTTATGAAATTATTGGAGTGTGGAAGTAAAGGGGGGGTGGAGAGGAGGGAAGAGTGGGGATGCTTTTTAAAAAAAAAATAAAAATCTTTGTTTCCGGATTTATTCCTGGTGAAGTACTGTTTTGTTTTGCCTTCCAAAGTACACATAAATCACTCCATTGGTCTCAACTGTCCTGTGAAAATAAAAATGATCCCAAACTGTTCAAGAATTACTCAGGGACTATTCAGTGTTCAATATGTCAGAGAAGCAAAGACAGACGCTCAGGAAGAGGAAGATTACAATCAATGAAGAAAAATCAATAGCGTGTAGAAGTTATCCTGCTGCCAGCATTGTCAGGAAAAGGCTTCTCCATTCCCCAGTCTCATTACATGTAGAAGATTATTAGAATCTGAGCAGCCAAAGTGAAGTTGTAATCATCTCCCTTTTGCTTTTTCTATGTTCTAAGTGTAAATCAACATTTCACTTCGACTTAATAAACAAAACAACCTCTTCCTCTACCAATGTATATATATATTGGTATGTATATATGTATGTATATATTTGCTTTACCTGTCACTGTAAATGAAAAGAGATGAGATTAAAACCACCTTAAAGTACAGGTTGGAGAAGTCTGAACAATGACTGAAGCTGTTGGCTATGATATTTTCTGTTTGCTTGGTTTTTATTTTTCAATCTGTGTGTTTTTCTGTCCCTCTGGTTAAACCAGTGGATCCTGGCTGCTAAGCTCTGATCATTAATGAGATGGTCATTTTTTTATTCTCTGAAAATCAATTTACCATCCAATGAAATCACTAGATTTTATAGGGTAACATTAGTGTGACCTTAGGGAAATCTGCATGATTTCATGTGTCAATTGATAGACTGAAATAACTGCATAGCTAATACAGTATCTTTCTGGCCCCAATTCAGGAAAGTATCCTTGTTTAGGAAAATTATTTAACATATGCAAGTGAAGTAATTGAAGCCATGGTACATAAATATTTAAATGCCTTCCTGAATTTAGACCTGTGTGAATAGAAAACTAATATCCATGTACAAGATAAAATAGTTTATGCCTTTTAATATATTGCACATTTTAATAAAATATACACCTACATGTTAAAAGCTGACATTAAAAAAAAATCGTATTGGAAAGGTATGTCAAGATTAATCTCATAACCTTTCATTTCAAGAGGGACTTCAGAGCCTTGGGATAACTGGTTAAGAGATCAGAACACAAATAATGTTCTCCTCTATCCTTCCAGTTTCAGGGAATGATGACAAAAGAAACAGGAGGGCCAGTACATCAATACTTTTCTCCCAGCCTGGTGTCAACGGCAAGATTTTGGGGTTTTGGATTATGGGTTGTTTTACATGACACAAGGCAGGCTGGCAACAGATGGAATACATCTGTCTCAAAGTGGCAAAAAAATCTTTGAACAGGAGTTGCCAGGGCTCATTGAAAGAGTTTTAAACTAGATTTGAAGGGGGAAGAAAATAAAACCAGTCTTGCTAGAGATAAACCTGGGGGTGGCATGCCACAGTTTGAGTGTGATAGTGAGGTCCTTCCATCTGTCATCTCAGTGGAGACAGGGTGGAGATCCATGCAGCAGCAAAAATGCACAGGTTATTGATGTCACAGAAACCACAGGAGCACCTGGCAGTGGTCACATAGGAATTAGGGTTTCTTCTCCCAAAAATGTGGCAGGATCAGTAGACCAATTGAAGTTCATCTACACCAATGCACACATCATGGGCAACAAGAAGGACATGCTGGAAGTCATTGAGCAGTGGGAAAACTGATGTGTTTGCCATCACGGAAACATGGTGAGATGACTCACAAAACTGGAGTGCTGCCATGGGTGGCTATAAACACTTCAGAAGGGATTAGCAAGGAGGGAGAGGTGGTGGAATATCCATGTGTGTTAGGGAGGTTTTGATTGGTTAGACAACAATGGTGACAGAAATAGGGTCAAGTGTGGGAGTCTGTTATAGACCATCCAACCAGGATGAAGAGGCAGGAAAATATTCTATAAGCAGCTGGAAGAAGTCTCACAGTCACTAGCCCTTGTTCTCGTGGGGAACTTCAACTTACCAGATGTCTGCTGGAAATACAATACAGCAGCGAGGAGACAACCTAG
>NW_010268635.1:59604-74499 GCF_000690775.1 Eurypyga helias
TTCTTCTCGCAAAAATGTGGCAGGATCAGTAGACCAATTGAAGTTCATCTACACCAATGCACACATCATGGGCAACAAGAAGGACATGCTGGAAGTCATTGAGCAGTGGGAAAACTGATGTGTTTGCCATCACGGAAACATGGTGAGATGACTCACAAAACTGGAGTGCTGCCATGGGTGGCTATAAACACTTCAGAAGGGATTAGCAAGGAGGGAGAGGTGGTGGAATATCCATGTGTGTTAGGGAGGTTTTGATTGGTTAGACAACAATGGTGACAGAAATAGGGTCAAGTGTGGGAGTCTGTTATAGACCATCCAACCAGGATGAAGAGGCAGGAAAATATTCTATAAGCAGCTGGAAGAAGTCTCACAGTCACTAGCCCTTGTTCTCGTGGGGAACTTCAACTTACCAGATGTCTGCTGGAAATACAATACAGCAGAGAGGAGACAGTCTAGGAGGTTCCTGGAGTATATGGAAATTAAATACCTGACACAGATGGTGAGCAAGCCAACAAGGAAAGGTGCCCTGCTGGATCTGTTGTTTGTGGACAGAGAAAGAGTGGTGAAGAATGTGATGGCTGGTGGATGTCTTGGTCATTGTGATCACAAAATGGTAACATTTTTGATTCTTGGAGAAGTAAGGAAAGGGGTCAGCAGAACTGCTACCTTGGGCTTCCAGAGGGCTGACTTTGACCTATTTAGGAGCTTGGTTGACAGAGTCCTTTGGGAGGCAGGTAAAGGACTCCAGTAAGGCTAGATATTCATCAAGAAGAAATCTTACAGGCACAGGAGCAGTCTCTCCCCATGTGCTGGAAGACGAGCCAGTGATGAAGAAGACTGGCCTGGTTGAATAGAGAGTTTTGGCTGGAACTCAGAAAAAAAAGGAGAGTTCATGATCTTTGAAAGAAAGGAGAGGCAACTCAGGAAGACTACAAAGATGTTGTGATGTTATGCATGGAGATAATTATAAGGGTCAAATCCCAGCTAGAACCAAATCTGTCTACTGTCAAAAAAGTCAACATATAAAACATTTCTGTAATGAAAGGAGGGCTAAGGACAATCTCTATCCTTTAGTGGATGCAGTGACAATGGGTGAGGAAAAGGCTGAGGTAATTATTTCCCTCTTAGCCTCAGTTGTTAACAGTAAGACCAGTTGTTCTCCAGGTACACAGCCCCCTTGAAGTGGAAGACAGGAATAGGGAGAAGAATGAAGCCCCCACAATCCAAAGGGAAACGGGTAGTGACCTGCTACACCACCTAGACACACATAAGTGTATGGGGCTGGATGGGATACGCCCAGGGGTATTAAGGGTGCTGGTAGAAGTGCCCACCGAGCCACTTTCCATCATTTATCAGCAGTCCTGGCTAAATGGGGAGGTCCAAGTTGACTGGAAACTTGCAAATGTGGTGCCCATCTACAGGAAGGGCCAGACTGAGGATCTAGGGAACTTCATGCCTGTCAGTCTGAACTTGATGCTGGGGAATGTTATGGAGCATCTTGAGTGCCATCATGAAGCATATATAGGACAACCAGGTGACCAGGCCCAGATAACATGGGTTTACGAAAGGCAGATCCTGCTTAACTAGCCTTATCTCTTTCTATGACAACATGACCAGCTTAGTGGATGAGGAAAAGTCTCTGGATATTGTCCAACTAGGCTTTAGTAAAGCCTTTGACAGTGCTTCCCACACCATTCTCCTGGAAAAACTGGCTGCTTATGGCCTGGATGGCTGTATTCCTTGCTGGGTAAAAATCTGCCTGGATGGCCTCACTGGTAGAGTGGTGGTGCATGGAGCTAAATCCAGTTGGCAACCGGTCACCAGTGGTGTTCCCCAGGGCTCAGTACTGCAGACAGTTCTTTATCAAAGACCTGGGTGAGGGGATCAAGTCTTCCCTCAGTAAGTCTGCACATGATACGAACTTGGGTGGGAGTGTTGATTTGCCTGAGGATAGGAAGGCTCTTCAGAAGGATGTTGGGCAGTCTGGATCAATGGGCTGAGGCCAATTGCATGGTGTTCAACAAGGTCAATTGTTGGGTCCTGCACTTTGGGTCACAACAACTGCATGCAACACTTGGGGCTTGGGGATGAGTGGCTGAAAAGCTGCCCGTTGGAAAAGGACCTAGGAATGTTGATCAACAGCCAGCTGAATATGAGCCAGCAGTGTGCCCAGGTGGCCAAGAAGCTCAATGACATCCTGGCCTGTGTCAGGAACAGTGTGGCCAGCAGGACTAGGTCAGGGATCATCCACCTGTATTGGGCACTGGTGAGGATGCACCTCAAATACTGAGAGACTGAGAGCTGGGGTTATTTACCCTGTAGAAGAGAAGGCTCAGGGGAGGCCTTATCACTCTACAACTCCCTGAAAGGAGGTTGCAGAGAGGTGGGAGTTGGGCTCTTCTCACAAGTGACGTGATAGGATGAGAAGAAATGGCCTCAAATTGTGCCACAGGAGGATAGATTGGATATTGAGAACAATTTCTTCACCAAAAAGGTTTGTCAGGCATTGGAAGGGACTGCCCAGGGAGGTGGTTTAGTCACCACTCCTGGAGGTATTTAGAAGATGTGTAGATGTGATGCTTAGGGGCATGATTTAGTGCTGGACTTGGTTGTGCTGGGTTAAAGGTTGGACTTGATGATCTTAAAGGTCTTTTCCATCCTAAATAATTCTATGATTCTGTCATTTCCAAGACCTTCTAAATTATGGTGAGAACTATTAGCAAACACAGATGTCCAAACTCATAAAATTTGCATTTATATCAGCTAGGACTGCTTGTGCATGCAGGTGTTTGTTTCATTTATGAAAATGCCAACTGTATGTACAAAATAGGGGCAGTTTTTTCAAATAGCACTTGATAAAATTATTTCCAAATACCATCCTATCATCGTCACTATCAGCATCAAGTCTGTTCTGAACATGGTGCATTAGAAGTTCATGGGTGATAACATGAAATAAATTAGTCTATAATATTTCTATTTCAGAGAGAGCTGCTCTTTAGTCAAAGAAATGTCATAATGGACATTTTTGAAATATTAAATACCAATTCCTTAATTCTGACACATTGTTTGAGTGCTTGAGTTTGTTTTTCCCAGATTTGGTATTTTATTTTTTGCAGGCACTATTTATGTTAGAATGTTTAGTGATTTATTGTGTTGGTTTCTTGATTACTACTGTGATTGTGTTTGGAATATCCATTAATACTATAGGAAGTACCTGCAAACACATGAGAGGACCTTACTTTTTCCCGGAAGAATGTGAAGTCTGAGGCATCTGCCTTCATAAATCCCATCCGGAACCCCAGGAGAATGGTATAAAAGAGCTATCCTTTATTTTTCTAATCTAGAACCAACAAAAATGTGGGGCTAATCCACAAAAAACATGATCTTAAAGCTCCAGTGGGTGTGTCTGATGCTACTCCTAAAGCTAATAACAGAATTACGCGGCAAATGCTGAACCTGGAAGATACGGTGTTCACTTCAGCTTCTACGGCAATGAAATAAAATCAATTCTTTCCAGGGAGGAAATCATAAATAGCACTAAGTTTCACTTTCCCACATGATCTTTCAAGATACATTCTAGGCAATTTGTCACTTTTGAGAGCCCTGGTAGCCAAAAAGTTAATTCTTCAGAAGTGAAACTCGTCAGCAGTTGTTGAAGTAATTGACTGGGATCTGGAAGTGAGTGATTTGTCTTGCCTGGCAAAGGTATCCTTTAAGTTAAAAGAGAAGATGCCAAACATAGTACTTTAGACCCAGATGTTAGTGACTGTTTTTATAAAAGAAATCTCTGAAATATAATGCCATAATAAATTCTCCTGATTCCTAAATTCTACTTTACTCCTGAAAAAATAAAAATTAATAAACTGAGTTCTTTCTCACATCACCAGAAACTCAGTTACAAGGAGTTTCTATATGTAAATTACCAAAAATAAAACAGTGCAGTCCAGTTTTATCCTGGAAATGGAATGTGCCAAGCAGGCAAAGAAATGGTAAAATGACAGTTTCCATGAAGCACTGCTAATCACACATCACCGATTTATTTTAGGGCAATGTAGCCCACTGCTGTCAGGGGATGCAGTCAGTTGTCATTTCTACCCTTTTTTCTACCCTTGTCACATGGATACCTCTTTGTAGTAAGCAGAGAGAAGGTGGCAGAAAAACTCTATGGTCTTTTTTAGATGTCTATTCAGGATTAAATTAATTATTAACTCAGTTCTAGCAAGATGTTTTGTCCGTATCTCTCCTGATTTTTAAGTCAGCGTATGTACACTAACTCAAGCACAGATGTCAATATTGTAGGTGTGTGCATGTAGTAAGGTGAATGTAAATCTCAATGTTACCTATTCCCTAACTTAACCAAATCAGTTCTGGCCAGAAATTAAACCTCTTTAATTATTTAATCCAAAACAACATAAAATTTCAGCACTTTTTTTTTTTTTTTATAGTGGGTGCTAAAATTTGTATCATATTAGACAACAAAGATGTATTCTGTTTATTTTCTGTCTGATCAACTAAGTAATGTACAAATGAAATCTCTTAACTCATCTACTAAGAGCTCTGAATCAAATGCTTATCCATTCAATTTCAAAGCAAATTTTATATTTTCTCACTTACTTAAATGTACTGTATATGAAAAAATAGGGCACAGCTCTGAAAAGATGAATGTATATATATAGGACCTACTTACATCGCTTTCTCATATAAAGGAAGGTATGCAAAATTCTTTATCCAGTGATAGATTTTAAAGAGCATTTAAAAGCAATGGTATGTAATCTGTGGGATTCTCAGAAGAAATTCAGACACCTGTTCCAATTAAAATCAGTGGGAGTTAAATATTTAGGAAATTTTTTTCATTTGTTTCAGACATTTATCTAAATCCATAGATTTGTAAATATGTATTTGTAATCTAATGCTTGTTTATCTGGAGAAAAGGTGGTGCCTACTCCCCTATGCAAATAAATAATATTTTTACCTTCAAAGCTTCCTTTGCCAGTTTTTCCTTCATAATTTTTTGGTTTATCTATTTTGGGAATCCCTCAAAATATATCTATTCAAAACCAAGCTCATGGAAAATGTTTTCCCTTCACTTTAGTGTATATTCACACAAAGCATATAAAATATTTCTAATATGCTCTTTACATAATTGCTCTCTATAATCAAGTGTTGCAGTAGAAAAGTCCCTGTTCATTAGTAGCAAATATTACGCACACACACACATGCACACACATACACACACCACATTTAAGCATATTAACAGTAAAGTTAAATCAAGTAAATATCTGCAAGCTGTACAGGACTTAAGCCAAGCTGAGGATGTGTGTTTCTTGAATTTATGTAATGATAGTAGCTTTTAAAACCATCTCCTGGGCATTGTTTTCATGAATACAATTTTGAAGGAATGTATATAAGTCATATCTTTTATGAAAACAATTGGTTTTTATTGTTTTGCCTTAAATATAATAAAGAGAGACCTGGAATATATTGAGAAAGAGAAGTCTCATAATAAAAAAATGATTTGTAGTATTTTTAGACTTGATTTTGGTTTTATTGTTGAATCAACAATAACAGTTAAAAGAATTCTTCATGACATGTATGAATACCATAAATATTGACAAGTTATTTTAGTTTTAACCTAGTAGAATGATCCATAGAGAAAATTTAAATTATTATTTCACATACATTATTTAAAAAATTATATTTAAAAATCTAGTGAAACCAACTCATTGTGAAATTTAACATTGTTAGTGTCAGGAATTTTTAATTCAGTCCCAGTAGGGAAGCATTCAAGGATTTCCAAATGATGGTCTGTTTAAACTCTAGTCCAAGAATGACCATCCTCTGCAATATTACAGAATTCAGATACAGTCTTGGACATTATTACTCACTGATTCTTTTAAAGTTAAGAAAACTACTTCTTCCACTGTTGTTTCTTTTAGAGCCACAAGTTTTGAAATCTTTGGAAGTTGATCTTGATTGAGATTAATTACGAAACCACTACAGAGCATGAAGCACTTGGTTGATGCCCTCTTCTTCTTTGCTGCTTACCAGGTGGACTGCCACATCTCAATCCAGCTGCAATTCTCCAGCTATCATCATCCTTTATACAACAAACCTGCCATTCACCAACAAATAATGTAACCAAGGCAAAGCCTTTGGCCGGCTGCTAAATAAAGCAAGCACAGCAGAAAGCAGAGACAAAAATGGATGCCCTAAAGGTTAAGTGTTCTTGATAATAGAAAGAAGACTCCCTTTATTGAAGGACATATTGTAAATTTTTCTAATTCTTTATAGTATTTCCTCCTTTATATTAATTTCATGTCAGGCTTATCTTGATTCATCTTTGGACAGTTGCTTCCAAGAGGCTCTCTGTTGCAACAGGGAAATAGTTTCATTGGCATATAACATAAGGAATATCTATCATTGCATGTATTCAAATAACTTCCCTCTATAGTGATGATATCTTACGGTTACTTCTAATTATTTTAGTTACAGAAAGAGAACCTAATAAACATATCAAGATATGCTCATGACCTTCTTTGTTATTCTGAAAGGAAGATCACAGTACGCTGATTTATGTCAGCACGCTTTGTTCAATTCACCAGCTCCTCCAATATGTTAATAATGTCCTGTAGTCAAATGTGCTCAAAGGTACTACTACGTATGCAACTACATGAGTACCGTTCTCCCAGGGTTCTTCAGGGAACTTCTGCTAGATCACTGTAGTACTGCATTACAAGACACCTTATTAAGAAAGAACAAGGCAGAGCTGTGTTGTTCTCAGACTCTTTTTCCAAGAAATAGTAAAGAGGGGAAAATATTTTTGGCAAAGCCATTTGTAGCTGGTGATTCTGAAGTGCACACAAGACTGATTTAATGTAGTACTGATTGTCTGGTTCAAATGGATCTTTCTTAAAACTGATACCTGTATTCCCCCAGAGCTTTGCTTTTTAAATTTTCCACCATTGCTTTACCACTGCATTAATGAGCCATACAAAAATTACTGTTCAATAGCACCATAGTACCATAACTTTACTCACAGTTCCTTATTTCTAGGATTCAAAGAAACCCACATGAAGTTGTGAAATTATTGCATAACATTTTGTCTCAAAGATTTTCAGAGTGAACTTGCTATATCAGCGTGTTTGAAGGCCAAACAGTTTAATGAACTATAACTTTCTTAACATGTTCGACAAAACATACTTTAAAGTTTTCAGCTGCAGCAAAGAAAATAAATGCTGGGCCATATTTGCAACAACTAAGTAGGCTGAAAGTAATTGCGTTACTGCTGTTACAATTAATTAGCCATATCTGTTCATATTTCCACCAATGTTACCCAGTATTATTCCCTTTCTATCACTGCCTATCTGATGCTGAAAGCACTCCATGAGAAAATATGAAGAGTAGCATTTTCCTTGTCTCTTACTACTTTATACTATGGGAAAATATTTATGGGAAAATATAAGAAAAAGGTATTTTAAATTAAAAAATAATTCAACAGCCATCTTTTCCCAGATTTTCAGTTTCTTATTTTATTCAAAATAATATTTTCTGCTTTTTCCTAAGAAGTGCAAAAATCACCGTTCAGACATTTTTGTGGACAAAACAAAATGCATATTTGAAAAAGAGATTAAGTGGGTAAAATTGAAAACAAGAATGATAAAAGAATTCCAATGCACTACTTGATTAGGAATATAAATTTTAATAATGAATAATTACCTGAATTAATCACAATAAATATAATAAGAAATACAAAACCAAATCCTAGAAGACTGTAGAAAATGATATAGTGCAAATTATAACTCGAAAAGACCAAAATTTAATATCTATTACAAAGTTTTCCTTCTCTTTCTCTTGTTAGTGACCATGTAAAATCTATCTTCCAAAGAAAAATTATTGTCATATCATCAAAAGAGAGAAAACTTTTGGGGTTTCAATGATATTTTTGAGAATTTCATAGAAGGTAGGTACATCCCTAATGCCAATTAAAGATATTTCAATGATGCAAACATACTGCAGGGAAAAAAAATTCTTGTGTATCCATCTCCATTTCTATTGTCTCTGATACCATTACACAACTCTACATCTTCTGCTATACTGTATTTCTTTGTTGCCTTTCAATTGAAGGTTCTGCAGGATGTGTTTTAATTTATGTTTTTATTATTATAATGATAATGTTTCAACAAGGTTTTTGACACTGTATCCCATAACATCATCATAGGTAAGCGTAGGAAGTGTGGGTTAGTTGAGTGGACAGTGATGTGGATTGAAAACTGGCTGAATGGCAGAGCTCAGAGGGTTGTGATTAAGGGTGCAGAGTCTTGTCGGAAGCCTGTGACTAGCAGTGTTTCCGGGATTGGTACTGGGCTGAGTCTTGTTCAAGGTATTCATAAATGACCCAGATGAGCTGACAGAGTGTACCATCAGCAAGTATACTGATGACACAAAACTGGGAGGAGTGGTTTGTACACCAGAAGGCTGTGCCATAATATGGCAAGACCTGGACAGGCTGGAGAGTTGAGCGGAGAGGAACCCAATGAAGTACAAGGACACGTGTACTCTGTACCTACACAAAATGACCCCATGCACCGGTACAGGCTGGGGGTTGACATGCTGGAAAGCAGCTCTGCAGAGAGGGACCTGGGAGTGCTGGGGACAATCAGTTGACAATGAGCCAGCAATGTGCCTTGTGGCCAAGAATACGAGTGGTATCCTGGGGTGCATTAAAAAGAGCGTGGACAGCAGGTCAAGGGAGGTTATCCTCCCCCTCTACTCTGCTCTCTTGAGGCCACATCTGGAGTGCTGTATCCAGTGCTGGGCTCCCCAGTTCAAGAAAGACAGACAGGGAAGCACTAGTGGACAGCTAAAAAGATGATCACAGAGATGCAGCACCTCTCTTATGAGGAAAGGCTGAGAGAGCTGCGTCTGTTTAGCCTGGAGAAGAGAAGACTGAGAAAGGATCTTTTCAATGCTTATAAATATCTGAAGGGAGGGTGTCAAGAGAATGGGGTCAGACTTTTCAGTAGTGCCCAGCAGCAGGACAAATGGCAACAAGCGCAAACTGGAACACAGGAAATTCTATCTCAACATGAGGAAAAAATTCTTTGCAGATGCCAAAAGACTGGAAGAGGCTGCCCAGAGAAGTCGTGGACTCTCCCTCTCTGGAGATACTGAAAACACGCCTGGATGCACTCCTGTCCAACTTGCTCTAGGTGAACCTGCTTTGGCAGTGGGGTTGGTCTAGATGATCTCTGAAGATCCCTTCCAATGCTTACCACTCTCTGAATCTGTGATTATTTATTTTATTTACTATTTTTTTTAATTTTATTTTTCAAACACTGTGTCTGTGAATGAACAAAAAACTTTTTTTTTTGGAGGGGGGGGAAGGAGGTAGATTATAAAAGCTCCTGAGCATTTACAGTTTTAAATTTAGTAGATTAAATTATGATTAACAACCAAATTCCAATGCACACTCTTACCACTGATACACAAGGAAATTAAAGGAAAGCAAATGTAATTTTGTAATAATGAAAGTTCCTGAAACCCCAAGGCAACTTTAAATCAAGCCCTAGAGATCTTCCTAAGGGAATAATGAAGCAGAGGAACTGATGCATGCAGTTGAAAAGAAATAGCTTGACATGATTATTAGGATTGTTTCACACAGTAAATCAGTATACTGAAATAACTTAAAATAACAGTGAGCACAGATGGAACACTGCTATGTGAGTGACCTGATGGTTTAGAAAACTCAGGTAAAAGCAGAATAACACAATAGACTAAAAATAAATAAGTTAATACATAAATGCATATGAAAAAGAAAAAGAAAAAGAAAAAGAAAAAGAAAAAGAAAAAGAAAAAGAAAAAGAAAAAGAAAAAGAAAAAAAGCAAAAGGAAAAAAGGAAAAAAAAAAAAAGAAAAAAAAGAAAGATTAAACTTCCCAGGAGTAAAACCCTAATATCTTTAGGAAGAAAAGTGTCATGAAGATTACGAATATGGATCTAATAAAAACATACTGGTGTGGAGTGTTAATGGATGAAGAGATTAAAAAATTGGGATGTGTAATCAAAAGATACAGAAAAATGGTGGGCTGCAAAGAGCAAAGCCTGGAATTGTCTTACTTGTCTAGTTTATTTGCTGCTTCTACTTTCTACAGCCCATATGCTTTGCTGTCTCATAAAATCCTCTCATGCACTTAAATAAACTGTAGTTTATTGTCCTGCAACAGACACTTGGGCTGATGCTATTATTCCAAATGAAATCAATGGCAGACCTACCATCAGCTCGATGGGAAGAAAACCTAACCCACTCCCATAAAACACAGTGAAAGAATTAGCACTGAGTCTGATCAATGCCTTTTCAAATCAGAACTTAGTGCAACACTCAATAGGTTTCCTGACTTGAGCAGGCTGCTAAGTGCAGGTTCTTTTTCACGCACAGAAGTAATACCTGGGCATTTCTGTGGCCTCTTACACATACAAGACCCTATCATTATACATTTTAATTCTCTTTGCTATCTTGCAGGGTAACTTTTCCTCAGCTGAAGAGAAGTACTTTTCACCACAAAAAATGCCATGAGAAAATAAAGAGAAAATAAACTTGATCTTCATTATAGGAAGTGCTGCTGCATCAACAAGGTGAAATATTTTAATGAGAATATAATTCCAAATAAATCTTCAAGCTGCATACTGATCAGCAGAAGTGAAGCCCATCTAATAATGAGTGGTCAAAGACAAAACTGTCATTCAGATTTAAGTAATTCCTGGTATTTTACAGCAATTTAGAATTGTCACTAGTCCAAAGAGAAAAGCAAGATTAATATTTAGAAGGTAATACCACCCAACAGCAAAATAAACCCTGTTGAACTTCTGAAAAACTGACTTATTCCATAAGCAGAAGTCACTAGAAGAATTTAATATTAACAGGATTTAACTGATTTCCTTATATTTATTTACTGCATGCATTGCTATGTACCAGATGGATGTGTGTAGATAGCCACTTGTTGTGGTAGCATTCTAGATAAATTAATATTTAAATTTATTTAAAATATTTCTTGGATAATTGAATTCTTAGTGAACTTCAGAACAAAAATATATAGAAGAGCTCTATATAAAACCAACAGGGTCCCTTCAGCCCAGAAAACATTATTGTTCATCCATCCGTCATTAAATATCAAATTCAAAGGTAACTGTGTGCAGAAGTGATTAGTATGTGGACTGAGTGTTTCTCATTCCTTACTTTTCCACTTCTGCATTTATTTCACAATTACAAATTATCTGTAAGCAACACATGGATTTGGGGGAGAGTTATATCAAATGCTATTACTTTCCTTAAATTTCTGAGCTCTCAGAAATTCCTTCTACTTCTATTTCAACTTGCATTTTACCACTCATCTTTCCAAATAATTTGACATCTAAAAAAATAATCTGTCTTTGTTCTGCAGGGATTTAACAATCTGTTTGGAAACAAAGAAATGGTAGACTAAAGCTAAAGTGGAAGGTGATGCTCTACTTATGTGAGAATCTTTTCTGGTAGGTTTTATTTACATATCTGTAGCTGTTAGTTATCATCATTAATATAGAGACTCGCACAGATATCTACATGCACATACACATACATATACACACATACAAAGCATAGAAACCCATTTGGGATATAGTATTTCTAGAGTTTCTAATTCCAGAATTCCCATTTGTTTACTGAGTTACTTTAAATAAATCCCTTTAATTGGATATTTTAGTACTTAACATGAGTTTTAGAACTTATATGTGTATAATAGTGCTAAGGTGTCTTAGAAACCTCGTTTCGTGTCTGCACAGTGCTTCCAACAAGTATAGAATCTATTCAGCATTATTAAAAGTGTGTATTAATAAAAGTGATGGAGAATTATAATTTCAGAAATCAGTATTTTTCCCATCTTCAGATGATTTACCAAAACATAGCATTCCAAAAGAATTCAGTAAGATTTTCTTATTTTCCTTTTGGAAGAATCAATTTATTACTTCTTTTAAAGTCCAGATTAATACAACAAATTCACTCTGGTAAAAATATTGACTTTTTCATCCCAAGATTTTCAAGTCAGAAGGGCTTTTTTTTTTTTTTCCCCAATAAACTTCTAGTATTTTGACTTTTTTCAAGTGGGTTAAGAAAAGCAAGTAATTTCAAAATTTCTTAGAGAAGACAACTGTTCAAACAGTTCAAAAGAAGTCAGGTTGATAAGCCTATATAAGTTAATGGCTTATGTAAAAGTGAAGTTTAACTTAAAACTGCAATATCATCTTTTTGCATTAGCATTGCCTTGTCAAAAAGCAGTAAATCTGTGTATGCATGACTTTTTTAGGCACAGTATAGAATTACAGATTTTTAATTTCCTTCCTTTAACAGGTTTTATACTGACTTCAGCACTTAAAGGCTTATCTGTTTGGCTTTACTGAAGTTCCTTCTGAATTGCATGCATGTGAAGTGACGGAAAAAATCAAGCTTGTCCTCTCAGCAAATGATACAAATTATAGAGATATTAGGTGTGGTTCATTGTCCATCATTAGACCCCATGTCCAGATTCAGAACCGAGAATATCTACAGTTAACCCACATGCCTCCACACTTCGTGGCTTTCTGCTGATTAAATTCTCCAGCTTTATTCCACTTCCACAGCAGCATCACCTAGATCAAATGACAACAGAAGTGGACCCAAGATATCACTAAGGTCTCTCCTCATATCCACTCAGATGCAAGTGTCATGGTATAATCAAACCAGTGACACCACAAAGCAATTTTGTCTGCAGGTTTTGCCCACAGCACTAACAAGACAGCATTCATGGGGAAAAAAAAAAAAGTACATAAAGATCGTTTCCTTCAGTCAGATGGAGACGGAAACAGGCTTGGTGGTGTCAGACCAGATAGCACCCCAAAGAACCCAGCACCTTGCAACATATCAGCAGTTTGTTTGTTTTTCTGTGTCTGCTTGGAGAGCTCTGCTGTACGGCGATTCTAACGCTGAGAAGTCCAGAGCAGAGGACAAGGCTTAGTCGTTTTATTTACATGTCAGTACTGCTCAAAATTCCTCTCCAGCTCACAGCTTTCCCAGAGAAGCAGTGCTGTGTCTGATCTGGAAACAATCCAAAAGTTACAGTGTTTTCTCTTTTTATAGGAGATGATTCATCATAGCTGTCCAATTGTTTTTTCAGTTAGAACTGGAATTCATTATGTGGTGGGTTTGGGTTTTTTTTTTTTTTTGGCCTGAAGCCATTTGTAAGTGGACATCAAAACACTGAATAGTTAAACTCCGAGGAACATTGATGTATTTGGTCCTTTGTATCTTTGTTTTACTAATATAGGCGACTGCCCAAACCCTTGGGCCCTGAAATGCCCACTTGTGCTTTCAGTATCCAAAACTACCATGAAAGAAGGAATGGAAGCAATATAACTACAGAAATGCCGTTGTGGCAACGGTAAAGCCTTTCTACTCCTGTCCAAGCCTAAGGTAAAAAAGGTCCAATTGGAGCCAGGTCTGGGACTGGAGAGGAGAGACCTGGAGCTCACAGGCTACAGCTGGGCCAAACCAAGCCAGACCACTTGTGCCAGCAGTCAAGAATGAAAATCCATTTTCAGAAATGTTGCTCAGCACTAACTCAAAACCTGGGGAAAAGGGAAACACGAGTGACTCAGAGTTTTTATTCTCACATGGCTCTGCAGATTCAGGCAAACACACAGAATGATATGAACATAATATTCAATTTCATTTCAATCAAGGAACCAAACTGTTACATTTGACTCAAGAACGTCAAATTATTTTTGCTTTGATCTAGATAGCTGGGAATATTTTTTTCTTCTTGAACTTCTCTTTCTGTTAGAAGGTTCTGTATGTTGTCTGACTTAATTTCAGAAAAGAGCACATGCTGGAAAGATCATTTCCCCCAGACTGGAAATCCTGACCTTCTAACTACTCTGTCACAATAAGATATGGAACACGGTACTATCCAAATGTTATTTAAGAAACTTATAAAACTAAGCTGTGAAATTATAAATCTACTTTTTTTAATTTGATCTTGTCTTCATTTGGGGGACTACTGAGAAACATCTTCAAAAGCAGCATCGGAAAAAAACATGTTGGGAAATAGCTATTACTACTCGTTGTCTTCAGGCAGGATTAAATGTGTCATTGCCCTTGTAACAGGAGTATGTCCCCAGTCTCTTGGCCAAATTCCAATTTGAGAAATTGCATTCTGCCTACCTAAATTTTCTCAGCAGTTGGAATGGCTATCACATGAAGCAATATCATCCATTGTTAAGGATCTGGTAAATAACACCATCTTTTTCCTTTTTTGGAAAGCAATGCTCAGTTTTCCTCAACAGTGTTACCAGTTGACCTTGAGAGGCTCTAGGCACTGGAGCAGAAGGGGAATGAAAAGCACTGATCTCATCCCCAGAAAGGTTCAACATTTGCAGGATCAGACCCCTGAAGCAATTATTTTTGGTGCCAGTGAAGGCTGCGTGTCATCTCACACAGAGGAAGTGGAATGTTTCTTGTTAACATGGGGTTTTATATACACAATTACAGAAAAAATACAGAGAACAGTGTGGGTCCTCTGTCCTTAGGTCATTAAGGCCCACTAACCAGCAAAAGAAATAAGCAATTTAAATAGTTTTTACTGGATGCTCAGCTGATAGATACATGTAGTAAATGGGAGTTGTATGAACAAAATGGAAGAGTGCGTGCATCAGTAACCCATGACATGGAACACTGTACCACTCACTAGGAATTAATTCACAGAAATATCAATCAAATGGCATAATATAGTGTTGCATACATATTCGTTTAGTATTAATTCTTTTTTATCTCATACACACACACACATAAACTACATTCAGATGTGTAGCTCTCAACATAAGAAGGATATAG
>NW_010268636.1:0-19178 GCF_000690775.1 Eurypyga helias
GGTCGGAGGTGGATGTGGGCTGCCGTGCGGTTTGGGGTTTAGCTGTGCTGCTCTAGTGTCGGCCGGTAACGTGTGGAAATGCTCTCGAACCACCTAAAGACGCTGCCTGTAGGTAGGAAGCCCCGCAGAGCTGAGAGGGAGGTGGGTGCGGAGCATGGCGCGGGGCCTGGCTCGGGCTGTGCGAGGGGAAGTGGAAGTCTCTGGAAAGGGGGAGTTCAAGGCGCAGAACCGGAGGCCCAACAGGTGGGGAGGATGTAGCAATCGAACAGCGGGGGAGGCCAAAGGTGAAGTACAGACGAGGTGGCTGCAGCAGCAGCAAGGTCTAAGAATTTTGTGGACTTCTAACACCTGACTTTTTAAAGCCTAAATATCGTTTTATGTTGGGTGTCTTCAAAATAGTAATATAAATGACATCTCAGCTTTCACTTCTGGCAGAGAACTGTATTGTGTGCTTTTAAAATGAAAAAATCCCACACTTTCGAATGAAAGCGTGCATAGCCTACTGCTTTCTTGTCTATACTGATTCTGAAGAGTGAATTTCAATGTGAGGTTTTGTGGTTTAAGAATTTTCTCGGCTGTAGGAAGAGAAATGCTGCGGGTGATTTGGTTGTGAAGGGAAGCGGACGTATTAAGAGCAGTAATAGTAATGCTAAAGGTCCAGACTTTATTATTATTAGTGTTAACATAATTAATTCTGCAGTGTTTCTGCACAGTATTTTGGAAAACCCTTTCTGGAACTTATTTAGAAGTCTGAAAAACAGTCTCAAGGGATGTAATGTATTTTTAAATGCAGTATGGTTAATTAATATTGTCAAATAAGTATAGCTGACATACAGGTTTTATGGGCCACTTTACCCACTGTTGTTTGGGTTGTTGGTAAAATATTGTAAGGAGATGGCAGAACTATAATATTGTATGAGATAATACAAATAAAATACTGGTTAAATATAAGTTGAAATAAGCTCACTCTGATGCACTTGAAATTACTTCAAAAACCTCCTTACTGTTGATTTGATCATATTACGTGGAATACCTAAAACAATAAAACTAGGAAAAGCTTTGAGTTACACTTTGTGTTTATATTAAGTCTCAGTATTTCTAGTTTTAGAGCAATATTACAAAGGGAATACTAGTACAGCTCGGAGACAATGCTGCTGTGTATATCATGTAAACTGCTTCCTAGTATCAGCTGTCTCCCTAGGAAGGGAAACCTAATGCAGAACAGTAAGAAAGCTTGCAGCTTCTGTTAGATTATCCTCTCATTTGATGTGGTGCAGCACTTCCCCCTAAGTAAATGAATAAATCCTTTGCTGAGAATACACTGTGACTTGTACTTAGCCCTGCCTTGTACTTCCTTTCCTGGCCTTTCAGTTTTCTGCCTCTAGTAGCGATGGTGGTGGCAGCCTGTTCTCGCTGGAATCAATTCTGCAGGAGGACAAACTTGAATTGATTTCTAGACATGATGGTCTGAAAGATCTTGGGGCACCTCCAGATCTTCCCCCCACCTAATGTAATTTTCTTAGCAGCCCATCTGTTTTATGGTCAGAGCGCCTTGCAGTTCTGTCTGCCCTCCAAGGACTTCCAGTTCTGTGGGAATGAGCTCTCTGCTGACAAACGGTACATGGTGTTTTCTCCACTACTAGAACTGCACTGTACATTATTTTTAGAAACTGGCATATTTGAAATGTTTATTAAAAACAAACTGCTTTGCTGTCACCTTTCACACCTAATCTTTTGCCTCGTTTGTGCTCCTTACAACCCAGACAGAAGGTGGCTTTTTCTGTGGCGCTCTCAAGTTCTCCAGGAGAGGTTTGGCTAATCCATTCTGGGAGACTTTCCTTAAATCTGATGTAGCAGTGTATCCTAGACACCCCTCCTTTTAAAAAAAAAAAAAAAAGGGGGGGGGGGGAGGTACAAGCCACCCCCCCACCCCCCAGATTTCCAGCCTCTGGTCTGTTGTAAGTAAGGCTGTTTTTTAGATTAGCCGTGTCTGCTGTTCGTTGAGTTACGATATTAAAGGCAGAATCTTCCCAATGCTGGAAGCTGTCTAGCTGCAAAACTAAGCATTTACGGGGAAAAAGTGTTGTCTGCATCATATGAACTGCTGCATTTATATATATGAACATAATTTTATGATATCCCTCTTGGAGGGGAGGTGAGGTAATGTAGTGGTTGCTGAAATTAGTGCTTGGCAATACAGTTTGTTGTTCAGCTTTGCCATGGAGTGTAGCTCTCCCAAATCTGCCCAAAGACAGGTCTGTCTTAGACAGGCATGGGTGACAGAACTGCACATGCAACTACGGCATTAAGCTGACTCTGCTGCCAACAGCTTTATTTCCTTTATCCTTGGCTACTTATTTTATCTCACAGTACTTTCACTGTCCTGCTACAACTCATTTTGCTTTTGCATGCTGGCTTGGACTGGGGTATTGATTCAGGGTTAAAATAACATGGCAGAAGGACTCTGAGCCATCTTAAACCAGCTGCTAGCTCATCATGAGGCTGTGTAAACAGTTACCCTGGCACCACAGAGGAGCCAGGATGCGGAAGGTGGAGGGGTTGTGAGGTGTGGAAAAGGTTTCCTCTGCTAGTCAGTAGTTCTGACTTTAAGAAGCTGGTGGACTGTGAAGTAGGCTAGCCACGCCTTCTGCTCAGAAACCATAAAAATGTAATTTGAGAGGGAAAATGAGTAGCTATGTCTCAGCCTTTCTGTTCTTGTCTCCTTGCAATTTTTTGTCTTGTGATAAGTTTCTCTTCTGACTTTCAATTTTTCTTCCGTAATTCTTGCCTTGCGTGAGGATGCACTGTGTTTGTTTTTACTGGTGTGCTTCCACTGAAAATACCATATTGAAATCCAGTATTTGGAACATGCAACTCTGATAGCAAATTTTGCTCTTCCGGTGTTTAAGTCATTCAGCTGTCGCTTCAGATGCTGCTGAAATAGAAATCACTGATGTTCTTCCAGTTAAATTGCTGAGGTATAGTTCATAGTGACTTGTTTTTAATATGTCTTTAAGACCCATTTAATTTGACACTTAATTCTTCTTTAAAAAAGGTAGTAAACTAGATAGCCGGTAGCAATTCAACTCTAGTTACACATTCTGAAATATGCAGTGTTAAGAACTAGCCTGATGAACCACTCAAATAGATTAGTAACCAGGGAGATGATTAAACTGGTTTTGCAGGCTCTGTTTGACCTGACAGGGAAGGTACTTTCTAAATAGTATGTTCTGGAAGTATGATAGCGAAGGACTTAAACATCCTTGGCGTGGGCCCTTTCACTGTCCGTCCTTTCCCAGGACTTGTATGCTGGTGGTGACAACTGTCTGCTGTATGGGTCAGGTGCTTCCAGTGCCATGCCAGTAATGAAGAACAACTTTACCCTTTATGTCCAGTGAAAGGGGAATTCTAAATAAAAATAAGTCTTTGAAGCTGCATGACTTCCTTTAAAGCCTTGCATTCCAAAGGTGGCAGTCACTTAGCCCTACATTAAGAGTGCTACTGCTGTGGTAAGAACCTGCTCCTGTCTCTGAATCTCACTCCAATTGGAGTTAGTTTCCACTCTGTAGAGTGTGGTGCGGCTCTTGCAGGTGCCCGTTTTCAGTGCTCTGTTACAGCTCCTGTGAATTCCAGGGGAAAGCGCTTTGGCTTTTTGACAATCAAGTGGACAGTGCTTAAATGTCAGCTCTAAATTTTCTGATGTAGAAGCTGGCTGTGGGTGGACACGCAGACAGTGAACAAATGATTTGTTAGCCCTGGCAATGCTGAACTCCCCTCCTAGTTAGTACTCTGGTACTATGCTGCAGTAGTTTTCCCTTCAGGCCAGGTGTTGTGCCAATGTCTGTAAGTGTCTGAAGACCTTATAAAAAAAATTAGATAGTTTAGTCATCTGAGACTTGAAACGTCATTATGGTGAAAAGGAAGGTTGCGCTGAAGTAGAACAGAGACATGGAAGCACTGTCCCATTATGAAAAGGTTCCTTTGTTAAAGGCTTTTGGCAGTTGCGTGGTCAGAAGTACGCTAACCTTCAGAAACATTACACAGTTAAACCTAAAGAAGGGAAGTGTGGGCAGAGTAAAACAAGGCTAATGATGGTAATTGCTTGGAGATCGGACACTTCAGGGGGAAATCTGATAATAGAGTAGGTGGTTGTGTCTGAAGGTTAGGTGACATTTTAGGTGACAAATGGAACACCTGTAGCTTCTAGCAACTTAAAGCTCCACCGAAAGATCTGTTTATGCCTGTTTTGTATAAAACCTGAGTTTCTTCTCTCTCCTCACCTCCCTTTCTATCTTCTGTTAAGGAATAACCTAATTTACTAGGGCATAAAGCTCCACGGAAAATCAGTTTATGCCTGTTTTGTATAAAACTTGAGTTTCTTCTCTCTCCTCCTCCCCTCCCCTTCTATCTTCTATTAAGAAATAACCTAATTTACTAGGGCATAATCATGTTTGTTGTGTCCTTAAGGATTTTGTGAAGTTGAAATTCTCCACTAGCAGTGCATCCATTACGGATCATCCATTAAATATCAAAAATGTGTGCTTTGCGTTATGGATGGAGGTAGCTTTTTAAATATCAAAAATGTGTGCTTTGCTTCAATTGCTCTTCTGAGAACATGGTGTCTTCTGTTTCTTGTAATTTAGTTTGTATATTGTTACAGATTAACAGGATAAGGAGTTTGGCCTGACAACTGGCCGTTGCAGGAGATGCTACCAGTTTGTACTCAAGGTGGATCAATTATGTTGAATTTGGGACTGATTTATTATGTAGGAGGTGTCCTAAACAGTTTTTTGTAGGGCTATAAACTTGTGAATACTCTTTGCCAATGATTATAAAGAGTCAAGGACGTGAAGCTGAATTAGCTTCTCTTCATGCTTTTAGCTTGCTTTTTTTGGGGGAAGGTGGAAAAGGCACACTTTTCTGGGAACTTGACCAGACAGTACTTCTACTTTGAGGTGAGGTTCAGTGAGGCCTCAAATTCAGACAGCATTAACTGATAAATGCAGAGAAGCATGGTTGTATCGGGAGCACAGATGCGCGGTGGCGTAGCTTCTGCCCCTGCGATGCTTTGACAGAAGAATTTCTGGAGCAGCCAGATGAGGCTTTGCCACTTACGTGCTAGCATTTACCAAAGTCCATTTGCTGCTGACAGATATTTCCAAAGGGTTGTAGTTGGGATGGGATTGTGAAGTAGGAAATTGCTATGTATGGAGTTGATACTGGCATGAAAGTTAAGGGGGGATGATTCAATTCTTTCACCAAAACTTTATTGTTGGTTGGCTAGTGGTGAGATTACTTAAGGGATTACTTGTGTGCTAAGTCATTAATATCCTTTGCACAGGCTTGGGAGGAGGTATGCAGAAACTCCTTCCTCTTAGGAGGAGAGGAGAGTATTGGCTTATCTTTATTTAACCTTCCTATATTTTTTAAGATTAATTTCCTTGTATCACTTTCTGAACCATAAAGCGGTAGTTCTATCTGCATAATATAATTGGAAAGCAATTATAAAACTTGGGGTAAAATCTTGAATTGAGCTCTGTTCAGAAGTGTATCTGGTGAGGCCTTGTAAGGTTAAACAAAACTGAACCCTTCCCTTGGAAAGGTGTCCTTGTGCCATCTCGTTGGTAGCTGCTTCAGTCGCACGGGACACATGCAGAGCTCTGAAGATCACCCTTTCAAATGAAGGTTCAGGCTCTTGCTCTCTGTACTGTTTCTTTACTGGTGGGCACGAGAACATGCTATCTGTGCAAGAAGAACTTGCAACTTCCAAGGGTACTAATGTTTGCTTGATAGTTTTCATCCTTGGTTTGGTACTGTGGTTGCCACATGAGTAGTCAGAGCTATGAGGTCTGTAACAGCTTTCAGGTCAGGCTGTACTCCCTGCCTGAAGCGAACAAGCTTTGCTGGTATCTAATGCAACAACACGTGAAAGTGTGTCGGCTGTTGCTGCTGGGAATGGTGTCCTTTTGGTCAGAGGTGTTTCAGTGCCGTGGCCTGAACTGTGCGGGGGAGGGTTGTTGGCATCGAGACCATAATCCTCAAGGCCATCACTATTGTTAGAAAACTGGCTGCAGTTGCATGTTGCTGTAGTGGCAAACTGGACGTGACCTCAGCACAGGTCTTTAAATACAGTTTTGTTGTAGTTATAAAACATCTCCTCTGTCATTAGAAGTAAGTTAAAGAATAATCTAAGGATGGTAGATCTAGTATGCAGCATAGTTTGGGAGTATTGGCTAGTGCTGATAAGCCTTTAAGACTGTAAAATCTTTAGTTGCCTAAACATACTTTGGAAAGTAGTTTATTTTCTAGCATGATCATACGCCCCTACAGGCACTGTTAACTCTGCTTGAGTTATGTTTTCTAAGTCTGCAGGGCTACAGCCCGAGGCAGGAGTGTAAGGCAAGGAGGGGATGTCTGTTTTTTATACTTGCTTTCAAAAAAAGTATTGGCTTCAGTTACCACTCTCGTTCTGGGAGAAAAACTGTGATTCAAAGGAGAAAAGGTGAACCAGGCACAGGTTGTTTTTGTGGGGTTTTTGGCAGATTAAACTGAACAGCATGCTAGGAGTGTTGCCTTCTGTGTCAGCCTAATGGTGCAGTGATCTTGTAGCTTTTCTACCAAGAAAGTAATATTGAAACCCACTTTACTTACAAGATCTTTTGTGCTATGGCTTGCCAAGGTCTACCATATTTTAGGTGTGACTGTAAAACTTCTGTTAACAGATTCTTTTTCTTTGATTGTTCTGTTGAGTAAGTAGTTTTCTCCTGGGTCTGCCTCGGTAGTCTCAACTGCTTACAGACCTCTGCCAGTAGCGTCAATGACTGCTGGCAGTCATTCCAGAATGAAACCTGGGGAAGGGGACGGGTTAATGAAAACGCCGGTGTCCCACAGTTGGCAGGACAAAAAATATTGAACAGGAGGTAGAGGATTGATTACTCCCTAGATTACTCTCTGCTTGAAAGAGCTGGCTAATTGTATTTCACTTCCTGAACTGAATGGAAATTTCAGTTGCTGCATGATGCATTTCAAGTCCTTCATAAGCAAGAAAAGGTTTTCCGTTTAGGCATTTGCAGGTACGTGGGTTGTGGGGCTGCGTACGTGTCTGCTGTTCTGCTCGTGGACTGTGGCAGCTTAAGAGCAGAATGATGGCACTCCTGCAGCGTGATCTGCAGAACGTGCACCATGGTCCTGTACTCAGTTAATGTCCGGTGTGCGTTAGGTACTTCAGCTTTATGTTGTGTTCTTGTCCAGCTCTTACAGCTGTCTTAATCAGCCAGATGCAGTAAATAAGAGCTGAAAAGACAAGTTTGCACTCCGTCAGTAGTATAACTAAGCACTTCACCTGTTGTCTTGGATGCTTGGGTTTGTACTGGGAAGCAGTGCTTTGCTCTGCGTGCAGCACTGGCTTGACCTCTTTGCCTTGTCTTACTTATTCAGATCATGGAGCTGAAATGGCTACTGTATGTGACCCTGCTCGCTCTTGGGACTCTAGCTGTCCAGGCACATGATATGGATGATGACAATGATGGTGACGATGTGGTTGATATTGAGGATGACATGGATGATGGCATTGAGGAGGTGGAAGAGTTGAAGCCTGAAACGAGCACTCCTCCTCCAACTCCAAAGGTTTGGCATGGAACTTATTTTAAAAACTGAATTACCACTTGTGTTGTGGTTAATGTAAGTCTGATCAGAATCGGTTTTACTTTGCTAACGTGTGATATGGTGTGTGATGTTATCTGGGAGCAGGGTTTGGAATTAAACCTAGCTGCTTCACTCCTGTGCTCGTGTCCCACGTGTTCTTCCTGAAAACTTCTATCCACCCTTAAAATCCATGATGTGATTACCAGGATGTGATGTTGTCTGGGAGCAGACAACATCTTAAGCCTAGCTGCTTCACTCCTGTTCTCATGTCCCACGTGTTCTTCCTGAAAACTTCTATCCACCCTTAAAATCCATGATGTGATTACCAGGAGTTAATGCTGATGTTTCCAGCTAGATACATACTTCATTTTTAGTTGCAGGTGAGCACAAGGGCTCTGCACAAGCAGCGATATTTATGTAACTTCTGTATTTATGCGGCAGGGGTGTGCCAGGTAACCTGTGCTTGAGTGTAGGGGGTATATGAGCTTTACATGTCAGTGTTTCCTTTGAGTAGAGAATGTGTTGGAAAGGTGCATAACTGCCTCTCTTCCCTGATAGGTTACCTACAGGGCCCCAGTCCCAACTGGTGAGGTGTATTTTGCAGAGTCCTTTGATAAGGGAACTCTAGATGGGTGAGTATAATCTGAAGGATGATTCAGTAAGTAAGTAAAAATTCTGATGAAAGGCAATGAAACCTTCACTAGAGCCTGTGTCGTTCAAAATTGAACCAAAGGCAGTGATCAGTGAGGTTTGCAGCAGTGACTCTGTGAGGCTGGCTGTTAGTGCTGAGGTAAACTAGGGTTTCCTTAAGTTCTAGCAACAAGAGGGAGGTGAGCCATACATCCTCACCTGAATTCTCACTTTCTTCAGGTAATGTGAGGATGGTGATGTACTTTTTTTTTTCTTTTTTAAACAAGAACAAGACACTGAGGCCATGATCCTCCTTTGGGGGTGGGGAAGTGGCAAATGCACAAAACTTTGCAGGCTTTAGCATAGAACTCCTTAGAGGATCAAGACATTGGGGTGTAGTCATAGGCCGTGTTGTTATCTTAAAGACGAGATTTTTAGTGTGGGGGAAAGAAAGTATGTGGTTTTTGACCATTGGATGTCTTGTCTTCTAGATGGATCCTTTCCAGAGCAAAGAAGGATGATACGGATGATGAGATTTCCAAATATGATGGTGAGTCCAACCCAGGTTTTGGATGATAGATGTTTCTGATGTCTTTTTTTCATACTTGAAGAGGTGCAAGCCTTTGTTTTTTGTTTACCAGTTAAAATTCATTGAAGAAAACGGGAGGAGTGTTTATATACCTGGCTAAGAATATAAAGTGGTAGTTCTGTCCAAATCAGAACTACAAATTGGACCTTCCACTTGGAGGTTTTAAAATAATTTTTAGTGAACATGTTATGCTAATAACTTGAGAAGGTACCCTGTAGAGTGTTACTTAAGAAGCTGGCTATCTTGTTCAGAATTGGGCTAAACAAGGACTGTCTGGAAGAAGCTTTGATACCATTTGGTTAATTTCTCTCTAGGTAAATGGGAAGTCCAAGACATGAAGGACACCAAACTTCCAGGAGACAAAGGGCTTGTCCTGGTAACCAGAGCCAAGCATCATGCAATTTCATCCAGACTTTCAAAGCCTTTTGTATTTGATACCAAACCCCTTATTATACAGTAAGTAAAGGACAGCTTAGTGTTCTGCTATTTCAAGAGTGGCATGATAGCAGGCCGAGGTTAATTCCATAACTGAGCTTATGTTGACTGGGGGTCTAGATGACACAAGCTACTCTAACCTGTTATTATACTGGTTAAGTAAGAGTAAAATAGCAACCCATAGTCCCAAAGTGGGAAGTGAAGAACAGCATGGGTCTTGCTGAAGCCTGAAAAGGAAAGAAGTCTATGAAAACTACACTTGATAACCCATCTGGGGACTTCAATTCCCTTGATTTAATTGTAGTAACAAGGTCAGGCAACTGACTTGTGTACTGCTAATTGTGTAAGTCTTTGTCCCCATGGACAAAAGCTGGTCTATATGTAGGTCAGTGTACTTCCTTATGCAGTAAACTACCCCCTCTTTCCAAGGTGGAGTGGACAGTGTGGTAAAGATGCACTCGTTTACTCTTTCCTGTGTCTTAGTTCATCTGTTGTGGAAGACAGACAGCTTGCCTAGCTCTGTTTGGCCATGACTGATGTAGAAGAATCTGCCTGCATGTATGTTGGACTAGAAAGAAGGGTGGGGGGAGGGAATAATTCAGTGAGAACAGTTGAATTGTGGTTTATCACCTACTTTATCAGTTTTAAACAAAGAGTAAGCTAGTTTGTATTTGCACAAGATAATGAATTGGTCACTTTGCTTGGCATGGCTGTTTTAGATTTGGCTCAAAATACAAGACTAAAAATAAAGCCCAGTGGTCATCCAGTCCAGCTGCTGGCATTGAGAGAGGATCAAGCATACTTAGCCTATTCCTGACAGAGATGTTTTGCCTTTTTCAGGCTCCTTGGCATCCCTAAATACACTGTTGTCTGCTTATAACCCTAAAGGGGCTTCTGTTAGGATCCAATTTTTGTCACTTTGGTAATTCAGTTGTCTTTCTGCAATAGTAGCTGTGGGGAAAATATTTAGCTTGCCTTCATCTTTGTTGCAGTGTCTTGCATACTGGAAAGCTTTTTCTTCTTTCTCTTTACTTCTAGATCATCAGCATCTAGACCAGCACTCAGTTCCTTTAATCTTTCCTGTTAGGTTAGGTCTTCTAAATCCTCAGTTTCTCTTGTTGCCTTATGAATATTTGCTTAGTCCTTAGAGTGCGGTGTGTATTTTTAATATTCACTGGACATGTGTTATAAAGCAAAGAAAATAGTCTTAACTTGTACTTGAAAATGGTAATTGTGTATTACAGAAGTAATTTTCCTCCATGTATAACACATTCTTCCTTTCTGTATCCAAAACTAAAATTAGGTATGAAGTAAACTTCCAAAATGGAATAGAGTGTGGCGGAGCCTATGTAAAATTGCTTTCAAAAACCCCTGAGTTGAACTTGGTGAGTAATGCTGCTGCCTTGACTGTTAGCTGTGAAAGAACGCTTCCATTTTATTTCTTCCTGAAGAAACCTCTTCAGTAAAGGCAGTGGGGCATATGTAGGGCCTGATCAACAAAGTGCATTACACTCGGCAATTTCTGGCCTGTTGAGTGAAAACTCTGGAATTACCTTGTACCTTAGCAGTTCTAGACGTTTACAGTCTGCAACACTTCAGACTTCCCTGGGTTCTAGGACCAAAGGGGAGGTATCTTGAGAGTAGCCAGTGTACAGGGAGAAACCTCAGGAAGTTGTTGCCTAGAAGGAAGATACCATGTTTCGTCTTCTAAAACAGTAATGCAAGTAACTGAAAATACAACTTGCATTTATTGCCATACCTTTGGCGTGTGAATCACTTGTGAGTTACTGGGTATACTTAAAAACAAATCTTGAGAGGTTGAACTGGATACAACCCTGTACGTTCAGCCTCACACACTAGCTGTATAGAACCATTTTCTTGGTAAGACGGTGCATTCAGGGGTCATTTAAAAGTGTGATCACTGGAAGAGACTATGCTACAACTCCTAAGGATTAAGAATAATTTTCCTGCCTATCAGTGATACGCCTACCTAAAGTGATTTAGCCTGTTCAAAAGCTTAACTGCCGGGTCACCTTGCACAGGCTTGTGTAGCCTGTAAGTTTTCTTTAGCTGTCTTCCTAGACTTTACAGGAAGTACCTTTTATGACTTGTTACCCACTCTTCTTTCTTTCTGCATTCTCACTGGAGTTGTATTATTAATACAGATTCCAAATTATTAAAAAAAGGGCACCCAAAAGACTACTTGGCTGTCTAACTGATGCACTAAATTTTAAGGTATTAGTAAGAACAAGTAGATTTGCTTGCAGTGTTCAAAGGTGAGATGATTATAACCAGTTAGATCTTAGACTGAGACAGTATACCAGTCTGTAAGTGTAAACTAAATGCAACTTGGCCTCACTTTTAATGCTGCTTTTCACTTTGTGAAAGAAGCTCACTAGACTAGCTAGTTATTCATTATTACCAGTAACTGGTACTTCTATATTGATGGCTTTTAAAGTCCCTTATTATAATGTAGAGATTAACATTTTTGTTGTCACCTACACTTCCCTTTTTGATAGCACCTGTATGGCTCTTGCTTTCCATCTGGAAAGTAGAGACCGAGTCCCTTATGATAATGTAGAGATATACTTTAACTACACTTCCCTTTTTGATAGCACCTGTATGGCTCTTGCTTTCCATCTGGAAAGTAGAGACCGAAGGTACAAAATCAAGTAGCTGGGATAATTCTGATGCTTTCTGTAGATGCTTGTACTCTTGTCCCTTTGGCCAGTTTGGGTCAGCTGTCCTGGCTGTGCTCTGTCCCAGCTTTTTGTGCACCTCCTCACTGGCAGAGCATGGGAAGCTGAGAAGTTCTTGACTTGGTTATTGCTAAGTGGTGCTTATACTACATCAATGTGTTACCACATTGTTATGTTAAACCCAAAATGCAGCTCTATACCAGCTACTAGGAGGAAACTTAACCCTATCACAGCCAAAACCAGGATGGTACAATGGTGGCTTGATATTGAGGTATTGCGGTTTAGGCCCAGACAACTCAACACCACACAGCTGCTTGCTCACTCCTTCCCCCTGTGGGATGGGCAGGAGAAAATGTGAGGAAAAGCTGGTGAGTCAAGACAAGGACAGACAGGGATCTGCCACCAATTATGGTCATGTGCAAAACAGGCTTGACCTGGGGGAAAAATAAATTAATTTAATTTGTTACCAAGCAAATCAGTCCCTTCTGTGGGATGCAGTCCTTCAGGAGTAGCCTGCTCCAGCGTGGGCTCTCCATGGAGTCATGAGGTCCTTTGGATGCAGCTGCCTGCTCCAGTGTGGGGTCCTTCCTGGGCTGCAGGTGGGTCTCTGTCCCCCCTGTGACCCTCCATGGCTGCCGGGAACCTCTGCTCCAGGCCTCTCCTCCCTGCCTTTCTGCACTGACCTGGGGGTCTGCCTTGGTGTCTCTCGCCTATCCCACTTCTCTATCTGCTGCAGGCTTTTGCACAGTTCCCCCTCCACCCCCATCAAATATGTTACCACAGAGGTGCTACCATTGTCACAAATTAGCTTGGCTTTGGCCAGAGGTAAGTCCAGCTTGGAGTCAGGGAAGTTTCTAGCAGCTTCTCACAGGAGGCCCTGCTATAGCTGAGCACCCTCCTCCCTTCCACTACCACAACTCCCCAACACATTGAGTTGCAGAACAATTTCTAGTGGCTTTTTCTAGTGAATTGGGAGTTCTTATGCCAGGCAGGGTCTTGTGTTGTATTTTGAAATGCTGGAATGAAGTTTTGCGTTGTTTTTAAAAGGATCAGTTCCATGACAAAACTCCGTATACAATCATGTTTGGCCCTGACAAATGTGGAGAGGACTATAAATTGCACTTCATCTTCCGTCACAAAAACCCGAAGACTGGCAAATATGAGGAGAAGCATGCAAAGCGTCCAGATGCAGATCTGAAGACTTACTTTACTGATAAGAAGACCCATCTTTATACTCTGGGTACGTTGACTGTTAACTCTGCATGTTAATAACTACTACTGTTAGCGGAATCAAAAGCTCATAAAATGAGACAGACTACTTTTTGCTGAATCAAAAGCTCATAAAATGAGACAGATGAACAACTGAATATTTATGTCAACACACCAGCTAAAAACCACTTAAAAGCTCTGAATGCAAGAACTGATTGTATTATACAAAGGCTTATTTCTTCCTTGCAAGAAGTCTTGATTCATGTAAGAAGGGTCATGAGACCCTGAACTTAGTTAAAGGAGAACTGAATTTCAGAGCAGTCGTGTGTGACTTGATCTGCTAAATATCTCCAAAATAATTATAAACATTTATAAACTGCTTGAATGTTACCCCTTAGTAATTTGGAGTATACTAGGCTTTAGATTTAGAGGGATAATCTTTTTTTTTTCTTGCTGCGTTCATAGCAGCAAACTCGGTTGTTCTTTAAGTATGGTGTCTGGTTTGGTATCTTAGCTATGAATAAAAACTTTCAGGGAGTACTCAGGAGGATCTCTAGCTTTTCCAACTACAGAGGCAGCAGTGGATAAAGGAGTGAGATTAAAACCCTGTGTAGTAGGGAGTCTCAAGTACAATCTCAAGTCTCAAGTAGTAGGGAGTCTCAAGTACAATGTGAATACATCCATTCTTACTACTGAAGCAATACTTACTGTGCCCAAGTCAGCTGGGCACACTCAACAAGAAGCTCTGTGCTTCTAGCATATTTAAAGTGGAACTCATGTAACGAGCCGCCTTTCTCACACAGTGAGATGTGGTAGGTCATCACTGGTTACACTTTGGCTTAAGGATGACGTTTGTTCACAATTCTTTAAAACAGTTGCTGGGTAGGTGGTAGATTGGATTGCTGAAGTCATACAGCAGGGATGAGTGATACCTTGCACGCTTCGTGTCATACATTAATGGCTACATCAACTTTTTTTGTTACAGTCTTGAATCCTGATAATAGTTTTGAAATACTGGTTGATCAAACGGTTGTCAACAGTGGGAATTTACTAAATGACATGTCTCCTCCTGTGAATCCACCTCGAGAGATTGAGGACCCGAATGACCAGAAGCCTGAGGACTGGGATGAGAGACCAAAAATCCCAGACCCAGATGCTGTTAAACCAGATGACTGGTAAGCTGTTGGAGGGGTGGAATGGAGGGAGGCCTTGGCCTGATAATTTGATCTTGATCAGATGTATAGGTAACAGATTGCAAGGCAATTCCATTCTGGGAGTCATGTTGTTACACTTACCCTATTGGGAAGTTGGCTGGTTGTCTTGTGAGCTTGTTCAGAGTCTGTAGACTTGGGGTTAAAAACTTGTGTGTGTTAATACATAACTTTTTGTTCCGAAGGGATGAGGATGCTCCTGCAAAGATCGCAGATGAAAATGCTGTGAAACCAGAGGGCTGGCTGGATGACGAGCCAGAATATGTAGCAGACCCTGATGCTGAGAAGCCTGAAGACTGGTATGTTTACTGCCTGTTGCGACTCATAGCAAATATTTCATGGCTTTGATGCTGGCTTTTACAAATATAAGAACTACTAGTTCACTGTGGCTTGCTAACAAAGGTCTTGATTCGGGCTGTCTTGCTTCAAAAGCAGAAGGCAGAGTTGGTCTGAGGAGTCTTGTCTTCTTGCGTTCACCTGAGCACTTTTCAGCTCCTGTGACTGTGAGCTGAACAGGGCAGGGATAGTCATCTTGCAGTTATACCATACTTGGGAGAGTGGCAGGGGATGCTGTGTTCAGGGACCAGCTCCTGTTGAGCTTCTGTGCTTCCAAGCTACTTCTTGAAATCCTCATTCCTTCTGCAGTGTCTCTATCTACAGGCCTGTGCTATACAAAGCTTCAGTATCTCCATTTTATGGAATTATGGTAGGAATTTTAATTTCCCCATAAATCGCACACTAAGTCTTACTCTGTGTAAGGGCAAGGATTGGACTTCAAAGCTGAATTTCCTTTTCCAGGGATGAGGATATGGATGGTGAATGGGAGGCACCTCAAATTGCAAATCCTAAATGTGAGACAGCCCCTGGCTGCGGTACCTGGCAGCGACCGATGATTGACAATCCGAATTACAAAGGCAAATGGAAGCCTCCTATGATTGATAACGTGAACTATCAGGTTGGTGTTGTCATTGCTTAAACTGCTGGCCAATGCAACATTTCTCTGGACTAAAATCAGAATGATGTAATTAAGAATACAAATACTGTCATAATTTTACTGTGTTTCAGGTGGACAGGTTCAAAGTGCTTCCTTACTTGGCTTCATCTTTGTAGCACAAATGAAAACTGATTCCCAAAACATGATGACTTGCACCCATAGATGTCGTAATTAAGTGCAATGGATTGTTCTTTTTCTGTGCTCAGAATGGGCTGAAAACTAATAATTGTATTGCAGCAGGTGAGGCTGAATGTCTTTTGTCTTTCCTAGGGTATATGGAAACCTAGAAAGATCCCAAACCCAGATTTCTTTGAAGACTTGGAACCTTTCAAGATGACTCCCTTCAGCGCTGTGGGACTTGAGTTGTGGTCAATGACTTCTGACATCTTTTTTGACAACTTTATCATCTGTACTGAAAGAGCTGTGGCTGATGATTGGGCCAGTGATGGATGGGGACTGAAAAAGGCAGCTGATGGTGCTGCAGAGGTGAGAGATGGAGGTTTCATTGTGTGCTTCTGCCTGGAACAGTAGGAGCATTGCTGCTGCTCTCTCCCAGTCTTTATTAGTCTGTGCTTACATGTACCAAGGCTAGGGATTATGCTAAACCAGACTGGAACCTCAGTTCCTAATTATAGTATGATAGTGGCTACTAAATGGCAGTGAGTGCATAACTGCATTTTGGGGGGTTGTTGCTCTGACAATGGACTGTTAACTTTAGCCTAATTCTTAATTTGTAAACTATGGAGAAAGTACTTGTGCAGGTTGGTTAGCTTTAGTTTTTAGATTTTTTTTTTTTGAGGTCTGAAATGAATATTCGAAGTTGCAATAGGCTAATTTGAAAATTCTGTAGCTTAAATGTAACTGCTACAATTTGCTGTACGGAATGAAATTTGACAGTTCTTTTGATCTTACAGCCTGGTGTTGTGGGCCAGATGATGGCAGCTGCTGAGGAGCGTCCCTGGCTTTGGGTAGTCTACATCCTCACTGTGGCATTGCCGGTGTTCCTTGTTGTCCTTTTCTGCTGCTCTGGGAAGGTGTGCATTTCTTCTGATAATTAGTATAATGTTTAAAACGAGATTCAGCGAAATGTGCCGTAACATCACAAATAATTGCTTGGTTTGGGCAATTTTTTTAGAAACAGCCAAGTGCTGCAGAATACAAAAAGACTGATGCTCCTCAGCCTGATGTGATGGAAGAGGAGAAAGAGGAAGAAAAAGACAAAGGGGACAAGGAAGAGGAGGAGGAGGAGGAGGAAACAAACGAGGAAAAGCTAGGTAGGTAAACTGGATAATCTTGAAAGAATTTGAGTTTTCTCTCTGATTAGAATAAAACAGCAGGGTTTGGCAGACATGGAGTAAACCCAGTGGTGAACTGAAGATATGTCAGAAATGAGAATGAGACTTTTATTATTTCCCTTAGAAGAGAAGCAGAAAAGTGATGCTGATATAGGAAGTGCTAGTCAAGAGGAGGAGGAAGAAGAAGAGGAAGAGGACAGGAAACCTGCATCAGAGGTAAGAGTCCTTAATCTTTGAGGGAAGTCCTGTGTGGGGTTTTTTTTCCCTTAAATCATGTAGAACGAGCCTTCCAAAAGTGTTAAAAGTTAACCTGGCTCTTGTGATACTCCCCCCAGTGTCAGAACTTTGGAAAACTTAATCACCTTGCAAAATAGGAATTGCTGTGGCCAGCTTCAGCAGAGCTGGGCACCTCCCTAAAGGCACTGCTGTAGACCCTGCAGGGAGAGGAGTTGTGAGAGGAGTGGGAGTCTCTGGAATGTATCTTCCTGAGGCAAAAGGCTTATTCAGCTTCGTGTGCAGTCAGGATGTCACCTCTTAAGTGTTCCACACTGATAAAATGGCTGACTAAAAAATGGGTGGGGTGTTGCTTGAAGCTAAAGGGATTCTCGCAGCAGCAGCAGCTGTGGAGTACTCTGAGCAAATAGTGTACATCCAGTAGGAAAACAAGATGATTTGTTTACCATGTGTAGAAGGGAAGGGTAGTAACTGCAGGATGTGCTTTCAGAAATGAAACCCCAATGTACAACTGAAGGTAGAGCATACTTCATAGGTTTTCTCTGTGGTTTTTAAGAGTATCCTTAGATTTTATTTCCTTGATGTTTACATAGATTACTTTCTTGCAGGAGGAGGAAACTGTGAATAGATCACCCAGAAACAGAAAGCCAAGGAAAGATTGAAAAAAGTCATAAGAACTTGATCTGTGTTTTTTCTTTTTTCCCAAACGTGGTTCTGGGAGAGGACCTTGGACACCCTACATTGAAACTTGGACAAACCTCAAGGGTTCACCATCCACAGGTTCCAGTCACACTATCCAATGTAACGGAGTGTCTAGCAGTAAAATATTTGCAGTCATGTGTTTTAAAGAACATCATTCCTGTAGAAAGAATGCATTTAATATAATGGGCTGTGGATTTTGGAATGTAACATAACTAACCTTTTCATTTTTGGTTTTAAATATTCTTTTCTGTTTTTAAGTAGATTGGTAGAACTTTTCCGGTCTCGAACCTTGGCTTAATTTAATATATTAGTGAAAAATAACAATGAATCTTGGAAGTGCTAGGTTATAAAAAATGCAGTTTTATAACTAGGTTTTTTTTTTTACAAGTATGTAAATTCCTAAATGCACCAATGTCTTTATATCCCTTAAGATTTGGTAAGTGTTGAAAGAAAAGTTGTCAATATATTTGACAGCTCCTCTGCCTTCAAAAGAGAAGAAAACTGGGGAGGGATGTACAGGGAAACCAGTAGTGAAACTCTAATATTCTTTTGAGGGGGGAGGGGAAAGAGGAAGGGGTGGAAGGAAGGGGTTAGTATAGAATATGCGTACTGTGCATGGCTAAAGCCCTGTTAAGTGTTGACAAATAATACAGGATTTGGAGTGGGTCATGTTCACGTGGCATCTAATCCTCTGGGCCTTGCAGATAATGGTTTTTGTTAGTTCTTGAACTCTTTGTAAAGTTAATGGGTTGCTGGGGGTGGAGGGGATGGTGTTAAGACTACTTCCCCCTTTCCCCTCTGTTCAGCCCCTAATGCTTTTCTTTCCCTGTGACTATACAGCTTTCTCTGAGTGCAGCTTTGCCTCGGTGGCTGAAGTGCTTCAGCTCATCGTTCTCATGGCTAGGCCTACTCCTTTCCAGGGTCCAAACACTGGACAGGACAGTGTCCCATATCCTCTCACTGTTACCGCTGTATGTCTGCTCCTGCAGAGATCGGGGAGGTAGTCAGGTAGACAAGCTGAACTGAGTATTTGTTAAGGAAAAAAAAAACCCCACACCAAAAAAAACCCAAATAACCAAGGTGTCAGTATTGTAGGTGGGGAAGGAGCATGTGGAATATCTTAACTGGTCTGTGAAATTGTTTAAGTCTTTTATCTGCTCTTCATGTAACATGCATCCTAAATTATATTGTGAATGTTAGGGAGTTCCAATTCCAGCTGAATAAATTTTTTTTTAAAGCGTTGAGTTTGCCATATTACACTGTTTCAAACACTCATTGTGTGTGGGATGCAGGTGGTCACTGCAAGAGCATACCTCCGAGAGTGGAATCTGTGTAACTTCATCACACTGTACCAAAAACGTTGGCGTTTGGATGTCTATATAGATAAAATCTTGCCTTTGTTTAGAGTGAAATTAAATGTTCTCAAATTACTCTTCTTGCACTGAATTTAAACACTCCAATGTTGTTTGTTCATAGGTGTAGTGTCAGGGGGGAGGGGGGATGATTCCTGGAGGTTGGGGAGGGAAGAGGGGTCCA
>NW_010268636.1:19209-20490 GCF_000690775.1 Eurypyga helias
TTCCAATTACCTTGCAAACAATCTAACCAATTACTAAAAGACTCTAGTTTTTTGGGGTTTGGCTTGTTTTTGTTTTGTGTGTGGTGGGGTTTTTTGGATTTTTTTTTTTTTTTAGTAAAAACCCCTTTTGCTGCCTGTCCTTCCATTGTACCCTTTGGTGGTTGTGTTTGAAATACTGGTGATCACAAAGGCATAGCAGGATTTCTTGATCTCTCTGCAGTGTGCAAATAAACTGTTGTAAGCAAGATACTGGAAGTAATTTCAGGCTTGTGTTGGGAGCTCTTGCATGTTCAGAATGCCTTTGCCCCTGGAACACCTGGTAAATCCTGCTCCTTACTGCAAAAATAGCTTATACTCTGACATGGAAGATGTCATAGCTTAAGCATTGCTACTAGCTTGTTCTCAGGACTGTATTTTTGTCAAGGAGCAGCTGCTATTTATGACTCTCAGTCCTTTGAGATGAAAGTGTACGTAGATGGTTTCAATTCAGCTAATGATTTGAGCACAACATAATCTATTAATTCAATGGTTTTTTTTATCTTAACATGCAAATTGCCTTAAATTCCTGAACAACTCATGTGCATACATGTTCTTTCAAAGCATTGAAAGTGAACTTTGAGGTCTGCTATCAGCTTTAAAATAGTATTATATTAAAGCTAATTGTAAATCTACATTTGCTTCTGCTCAGTCTCATGAAAAGGTCTCTTGTCTGCATGTTACGGCTTTTTTTTGATACCATAGTGTATGCTTCTTAAATAATCACTACAATAAATGAAGGCTTTCCAAAATGGATAGACAACTCCAAAGTTACTTTTTATCCCGCTTTCTGACTTAGGTGGCTCTGTTTAACCTCAGCATCATTCTTTTATTTTTCAAGGCTTGGGGGATGTGCTAACGATCTGCTTATCCTGAGCATAGTTTTCAAGGTACTGGCGCTCTGCTTGGTTGTAAGCTGTGAACAAGCTTTGAAACAACTACTTGAAGGTGTATTTCAGCCTTTTGTGAGTGGCAGCTCCTGCTAAGGATGCTCTGCTGAACTTGTTGTGTGTGAAGATATGTGTGGGGGTTAGAGTGAGGTGATAAAACCGAACCAGAGGGGAGTAGGTGTGGACAGGGCCTGAAACACAAGGCAGTAGAAAGGCTGAAAGTGGTGTTGTGTGGGTGTTCCCTCGCCTGGGGCCGGTGCTCAGTACAGAGCTGATAAAGGTGCAGGTACCCAACTACCCTCTTCCAGGAGTGTCACTGCATGTGATCCAGCCTCTGTGTGCCTGGCTCCTGCTG
>NW_010268636.1:20500-21066 GCF_000690775.1 Eurypyga helias
GACTTAGGAAATGCGTTGGCCCTGTCTGTTTTAGTGCTGACTCCTGGCCCCGAGGAGGGCTCCTTGCAGCTGCTGTTGTGCAGTGAGAGCGCATCTGCCCTTCCTCAAAAGCAGGGCTCTGCTTTGGCCGTGGTTATGCCTGTGGGCCTTCTGCCTACTGTCCCTAACTGTTCCCCATTACTACCACTCTTGTCTCATGTTGTCGGAAAGGGTTGTTTTGGTTGGTGATGTTTCATGTTGCTGAACGAGGACTCTGATTTCACTTACAGAAACGACCTGTCCCTTTCAGGAAGGTAGCTGCAGCTTCACTGAAAAAAAGATGTAAGAACTAATCAATAAAGAAACTTCAATCTGGTTTGGGTTGCTTTGACTAATTGCGGAAAGTTCTTGTGCCTTGTGCTTGACTCAGTGAAGGGAGCAGATCTGGATGTGCCACCAGCTTCAAGTGATGGAGAACAGGGTGGAAGAGCGCCGGTAGTTGAAAACAGTGGTCTGGTGGGGGGATGAGGAATTCCCTCCGCTACAGGGCTGCCGTTTTTGCCCCACGCCGCAGCCGGGCAGGAGGT
>NW_010268637.1:0-23351 GCF_000690775.1 Eurypyga helias
CATTTTATGATTCTATGATAAATAATTCATCAAGTTTGTTAAACTTCCTTGTTGTGATCATTAAAGTTGATCTCTTCCCATGTTGAATCTGTAGCCTCAAGTACACTACAGTATCTAATTTTATTTACTATAATATAAACATTGAATATTGTTTAAATCAATAAACTTGATAGATATGAGAGATGTGGGTACTTAAATTCTTCCATTTCATGACTTTTCATTGGGTTCTATTGACTCCCACTCCACATAGTATAAAAAAGAAAGCACCAGTGTGAACCTTTATAAAGCTGCCACCTGAATTGATTTTTGCAAGAAAATCTGATGAAATATTTACCCATTATTTTGATATAGGGCAGTATATTAAAGTGTCATAGTGGGCACATATAGCCATGCCCTAGTAAATGGTTGAACATCAATGGGAGACACAACAGGGATTGATGTTGAAATTCTTAGGGAAGCATGCTATAATGCCTTACAACGGAGTAACTGTTTAGGTTTGGGTCAGTTTGAGATCATTAAATGTAAAGAAGAGTCCCTCAGTTCTATACCTGTCTTGGTCACTTATTTGCTGTGTGACTTTAAGCAATTCTGTTTCTTCATTGTATTTTTGTGTGTTTAGTTTGGCATTTCTTCAGGGCAGAGGTCATTTTCAAAAGCAAGTCATAGTCTTCAGTTCTATTAGTATCAGAAGTGGTCTGGAGCCACAGAAAGGTATATTATAATTTTTACTTTAAGAAGGTACTATAATAGAAAAATGTGTCCTTAACACTTATTTACTATAAGAAGTGGCTATCATAGAATCACCTATACATAATACAATACTTAATTATTTATTTTCAAATATAAAGTGGCAGAGATATGTGAAGGCTTTTTGAGATTGGCATAGATAGTTAAATTGAGGATGTGAATACTGTCATCTAGTTTTCATTCCACATGAAATATTTTCAAATTATGTATGGATATACAATAAAGTCAAAAATACTTTAGGACCCCAGTCCAGAAAAGCAATTAATGTCACAAATAGTCCCCTTGGGTTTCATGAAAAGATTTAGACCTTCAAAGATAAATGTATGATTCAGTGTTGAAGTGAATTAGTGTCTCACGAGTACAGAAAAATGGTTTTGCAGACCAAAAGATGTGATTATGGTAGGAAGACTCCAGAAGATATTTCCATTAAACTGAAGATATTGCTTGTCAAAAAAACCCAGTTTTCCTAAGAACTACTTCCTTAAAGTCAGTTACATAGAAGACCTACACTATTCAAAAAGCAAATCAAACCAAAACACTATTTTCACTTGCATTTCTTCATTTGGCTTTCTGAAAGGGAAAATTAGTATTATGTATGAGTGAGAACTAATTAAATTAAGTAACCGTGACATTTGTGCTAATGATACCAATTAACTAACAGCGAAAGAACATGTTAAGTGAAATACAGAGCTACTGTCTAAAATATCATTAATAAAAGACTTCATACTTCTGCTTTTTATTTAGAGCTGTGGTGTTTATGCAAGGGTGAGCATTTCAAGGGCAAAATTCAGCGCAGGACAGGAGGAAGCTTCTTGAGAGCTGCTCTTGTTAACAGGAGGTGTCTGATGAGTATGTCTGACTATCATTTGGCGTCACTGCTGAGATCTGCCTTCATATACCTTCACTGAGTTTTTCAGTAGTAGGAAGTCCTGGCCAAGTACAACTTTGTATACGGAGGCACACACAGAGTTACACACAGTAGAATCTCAGACACTGGTTATTGCCAAGTAAACAACAGAAATAAACATTTATAGCAATTCACTGTCAAATCACATATTCCCATCATCAAACATTTAATGGGAATTTGTACTGAAATCACAATGTACTGTGGATTACAAATGAACTGCAAACCACTTCCCATAGTAGTGTGGATCATCAGTAATTTGCAGACCAATTAGACTATAATAACCCAGGGAAAACTGTCTTGGTTTGTGCTATATGAAAACAAAACAAAAATAAATGCTGCAGAGGTATTTTCTCAAATGGCAAAGGGTAAAAAACAAGGTAGGAATAAAATAACTAATGCCATAAAGAGTCTTTACACACTGCAGGATTAAAACATATTTTTCAGTGCTTTAGTTACTCTAATACAAACTTTTTGGTCATCTATTTTTCAAGTCAGGTAGAAATTGCATGATGTGAACATTTATTCAGATATTCAGATGAGAGTATTTGGACAGGCCTGAGCATGTAGGCACCTGTTTGAGATGACTTATGTAAAATTTTTTAAAATTTTTCTGTAAAAATATTTTCACAGAGTAGCTTAATTTTGCATATATCTACTGTGATAAATAAAAACTAGTTTGCTAGAAATTTTTGAGATGTGAGAGAAAATAAAATGTTTAGGGGATTCTTTTTTTCAATTTCATTACTGAAGTTGTATTTTTCTATGGTTTTGTTAACAAAAGTTAAATATATCTATAGACTTTAAGTTTTTATAGATCATTGAAGTCCACCAGTAAAGACAGATATTTAACTTTGCTTTTGTGTTGCTGTTTGTTTGTTTTTAGATACGTATTATCTAAGAGACTATAATGTCTCACTTGAAGGCATAGTTGTATACTGTGTTCTACAGATAACAAATATCTTAAAAACACCCTATACAGGAATATTCAGTTAAATGATTTTTAAAGAAACATTTGAAGACTTTTAAATAAGATGTGAATACTTATATAAATTTGAATATAAAACATTAGTATGTTCAATATATGAATATATAAATATATAAATATATGAATATACTGGTTTTTAGTAAAAAGTAGAGAGGTGGTTCATACATGTATTTGGAAAGCAAAATATAAGAAAATTTTTATTTCTTAAACATACTAAAAGATAACATATTACAGATTGAGAATTAAAATTAATATTATTGGTAGAAGTAAAATCAAAAGACATTGAAACCTTTATTGAAAATTAGCCATCATTCTTTTCAGTGAGACTTATATATTGTTTTCATATTGATTCTGCTAATGAAGCTAGCCTTTATTATGCCCATTTGTTCATTATTGCTGAATTTCCTCTGCTCAAAATCACTGGGTGATTTGTTTGAACTCTGTAGGCCGCTTGTTTTTAAATGCTCTACTAAATTATGTTCAACCAGCTAACAAAAGTGGCCTCTTATCCTCTTCAGTTTTGAATGAATTTTAGTTGAAAGAGTGAACTCAAATCTGAAAAGATAGTTCAAATCAAGATAAAGATGGGGACAGTAAGATTTTTGATTGAGATTTCTACTGTAGATATAACTTTTACCATCATCTATTATAAGCTTGCATACATTATGGTCATGTCAATGAATATGATTGGTATTTTTCCCCACCATAGAAAAGACCACAATTAGGACCAATCTGAGACTTTACATGTAAAATTATAGGAATTTGGCAAACTGTAAAATACAAATCTTTTAGGTGCTGGCTAAGATCAACACTGTCAGTTGCTACAGTCTCTTGCACTTTGAATTGTAGCAATCTGATCAAGTTTCTGAGACTGAAATGACTTTGAATAGTGTCATTCAGAATGTTTATTTTATTAAGACATTGGGTGTCCCCTCCCCATCTCACCCCACCCCCCCAAAAAAAATATTTTTTCTACTTCTGCCTTGAAATAGTGCCTAAAACTAGACTCTTTAAAAATGTTTGTTGCCTGCCCAGTAAATAGGAAACAATATTGATTGTCCACTGAATCATTAGAATAAGGAGTCAAAAAACTGCTTAGTTTCATATTAGACTGTGACCTTAATGCCATCAATGAATGCTGAGAGACAGCTATAATTCCCAGGAGGAATCATTTTTCTGTTAAACAGATTTCTTCCAAGCAAGTCATGCTGATGCATCCACTGCACAAGTTTGTAAGAAGCTGTGTGGCAGCCCAAAAAGTGAAAGTCTCTCCATGTGACTTCTGGATACCTTGTGTCCTTAGAAGATGGTGACATCTCAAAAGATGAGAGTAATTAATCTCATTTATGTCCTTTCAGAGTGTTTCACCCTATTTTTATAGGCTTTGGAGCCATGTTTTTTATTAGAACAAGTTATAGATGAATGATTGCTATTACAGTATAAGAATTCAAGTGATGCTTATAATAAATAGCAATAGTCTTATTGTTTGGGGGAATAATTGTAATACTATTAATGTATTCTTAACGTTACAGCTATTTTTGATAAATATGTTAGATTTCTTACATTACATTTAAAAAATTTTAGTAACAATGACTCCTGGAAAAGTAGTTTTTATTATTCCAGTTTTATTTTATGTTGAATGTAACTAGACTGTGGCTTGAATAAAAAGATAACAATAAATAGCTACTTTCAATTCTTCTCTCTATTTTTTCTACTTTTTTTCCCCACAAGATTTAGCTTCTTGGGTGGATACTCCATTTTCTTAAGATTTTCCATAAGGTCTTATGAATAGACCTAAAGAAGTGTAGTCTGACTGGCATCAGCCATGAGAGATTCATATTGATAATTGTTGATAATGCTTTGTGATCCTCGTAATTTGATAGGGTGTATTTCATGCCCTCAGAGTGCTTAACAAGACTTTCACACATAATTATTTCCAAAACAGGTCTTAATTGCCCCAGTACTTAGCATTAGAATGTCTTATTTTTAGATTACTATAATCCCCAGTGCAGCAGGTCTCCAAGATTCACAGTACAGCGTGACAGAAACCTTAAGCTACCTATGTTACTTCTGTACAAGTAGACACATCTTATTTCCTACACAGTAAATAAAAAATATTCCATGTGTACTATCCCTCCTTCTATCTTTTTTCAGCTAAACTTACATGGCTATGTCAATGTGATGCAAATACAGGTAGCCTGTATTAAAAAAAGAACAAGTAATTTTGTAAGTGAAAAGTAATTCTTATTGTTGGTGAAGAAACTGTAATACAGATGGGGATTGCTTACACTGCAGTCCAAACCTTTAGTACTGTAATAAACATGTATATCTACTGAAGACAAAGGAAGCCAAAGACACCTGTGTTATGGTAACGTCATAATACCTAAGTCAGGTAGCGAGTGAAGCTCTCATCACTGCCTGATTGGGTATTTCTCATCTCTAGTTCTCAGTTTCTCTTCCACATGTCCTTTAACCACAAATAAATCTACTAGGAGTGCTTTAAAAAAGTGTATCACATCATGTGCTGCAATGCAGACAAAGGAATTTATAATCTTAAAGTGTCTCAGAAGTGAATAAGAGCTTCAAGTATTTAGGTTTCATGAAGGTTTGATGATGATTTTTAAGCTCACTGGAAGGAACATGGTTGCTTAGGGATACTTCAAGTATAAATTTACTTTTCCTTAAAGATAAAAGAGCAGATTGATAAGTTTTGTGGATCTGGGTAGTGCCTTAACCACTGAAATTTAGCATTTCAGTGGCATTTAGGCACACACCCAAATTCTTTTATGTTAAGACTTTTGATACTTGTGTGGTTGTGCAAAGGACAAGAGCTATAACTTCACAAACTTATCAGCTGGATCTGGTCCCTGTTGAGAATATTTTCCAAATCGGAGAGCTTTTTCATGCCATTTTGACTCATGCAGAATACTAATTTACTTTGCAAGCATTTCCATTAAAAACAGCAAGACTACTTGTTTGTTTAAAAATACATTTGATTCTTGGCTTGCAAATTGTCATGAGCTGCTCAGCAAGACACAGAACAGGAACTTTTATTACCTGACCAGTCTTAAAAAGGCCATTTTTGCATATTATGCCAAATGGAATCTATGTCAGCTATAAAATCGAAGAAATATTTGGGTTGGAATGTGTCTCTAATAATAATAGTAATTATATTCAGCACTTATTTAGCAATTTTCATCTGCAAAGCACTTACTACCAGCATTAGCTACTTAATTCTCACAGAATCTCAGCAAGGTAGGTAGCTATTCCACCTCCCTGTAAGGGGGTACATTGCTGGCTGGCCGATGATTGTTTGCTGAATAGAATAGAAAAGGAAATGAAAAATTAAAAAAGAAAAATAATCAGGTAATCTAGAAGTTTTAAGAAGAAAAACTTTAATATTAATAGTTTTAGGAGTAAGATGGAATGTGGTAGGATAGTTCTGTTCCTTAAAACACACAGAAAGCTCAGTTTAATCAACAGTGACTCACTGGACTCACAGTCCTATGAAATATTGCCACCATACAAAGAGATTGTTTTCCATCCTACCATCTTGAATGTGAAAGTCAAATGGAAAACTCTATATTCAGAATGTGTTCTGCTGAAGCATTGTTTTTGTGAGTACATGGAGCATGAGAAAATTTCTCTCAGTCTCTCTTCATACCTGACAACCTTACAAGGTCTGCAAGCTTTCTGGTATGTCAGTAACCCCAAGGCAACATATCTCTGGAGTGTACTGTCCAAGATGTACCCCTCTGTTCCTTAGACCCTTGACACTTAGAAGATTGTTGGCTACCTTACAGAGTAACACAAAGGAGCTAGAATCTTCCTGGCTGTCTATTAAAGAATTTAATTTTTTCCATTATCTGTTTTCTATAACATCATTGGCATTGCCTGTCATATACGTAACTGCAGGGAACCAGCTTCCTGCAAAATACTTGCATGAACTGAACAGATTTTATTTCCATTAACAGTGCAAATAGATTGGGGTGAGATGGGGGTTGGAGGGAAATAGCATAAGTCAAATAAAGAACTATGGACTTATCCATAAGATGGAAATAATAATACTATTAATAATAAGGTCAACTTTAACAATTAATTAGGACAGTTTAAAAGAGATCACTCTTGCAGGAAGTGTAACACATTATATGTTTTTAGTTGGTAGAGCTAGATTTATGGTTTTCTTCATTGAAAAGTGTTGATTCAATGACACTGGAACTTACACTAATAAATTTTTAAAACATATTGTTTCTAGGGCTGCATATTTGGAGCATCTTGAAAAAATTGTTGTTCCATATTCTAATTATATATTTGAATATCATCTGCCACTATGAAGAGAATATAATGTGTATATCTCATAGTTCCTTCCACCTCTGCATTTTCCTGCCAGTGCCATCTGAATCCCAGCTGAGTTTTGTTACTTCCATGATTATTGCTCTCATCTCTGCATGTTTGTATTTCTTCACATTTTGCTGTGAATTGCTCTTTATCATGGTCTTCTACTATCTGGACTTATTCTCAACTAACATGTGGTCTTTGGTCTATTTTTTTTCCCACTGTACCCCATCTTGTCTCCCTCAGAGTTTCCATTTTAGTCGCTGTTGCCTGTCACTTATTTGCTTCCTCTCGTCTGCCACAGGCATGTATCATTTAAAACCTAGACCTTTGGTGTATCTATCCATCTGTGTGCTGATCCATTGAAACTTCAGCTATAGTATTCAAGTTAGGCTAAAGGGTTTTCTGAACAGAATCCATCAAATAATTAGGCTATATTTCTAACCTACATTTTGTATGTTATTTTCCACGCGACTGATCATGATTGGTTGTAATCCCACAATAATACAAAAATAGTCCTTATATCAAATGATAAGTGAATAGAAGTATACATCAATGCTGTTTTCATAAAAATTTGGAAAGTTATTATTCTTTTCAGAAAGACCTCTTTAAGTTCTATAGATTAATTCAGCATATACAGCATGTTTTTTCTGCAACCATTATGATACAACTGATTTTGAGGAAGTATATTCTATTCCCAACACACATAACAGAATTAAATAATGCAAGATAAGAACAGTATATGGAATAAATTGTGCATATACTGGAATAAAAACAGATGATGAATGCAATTTAAATTAAAATATTCAGTCACAAAGTCAATAATGGAGATTGTGGGAGGGTGAAGGAATTAAAAGAGGCAAATGAGGACAAGTTTTACTTTTTAATTAGATTTTGTGTGAGATGGAATATAGATAAGATAGATTTATATCCTTCCCCAAAATGTTCCAAAAATTAGGGGTTGTATAACAGAAGGTCAAGGGCCACAAAATTTAGGAAACAGAAGATAATTTAGATTGAGTAAGCAGTTATAAAGGCTGCATCTACTATATAACACAGATGGACAAACTACTTAAAGGCAAAAATTTATATAACTTTTTTTTTTTTTCCCAGTTTGGAGTCTTAATGATTAGAACTTGATTTACATCAACATAGCTGCAATAAAATATTTTTCTGAAGATATAAAAATTTTCAAAGTACCAAAACCAGTTGAAACTTGTTTTGTAATTTCTTACAATTCTCTGATATTATGCCTTAAGTAAAGCAAGTTTTCATTTTCTCTGTAATTGAAAAATAGCAGCTCATGAACACCACCTCAATGACCGACTTCTTTCTTTTTATTTTTTAAATTTTCAGAATGAGAAATCTACAACCACTTAATTCAGTTCCTGTCTCTAAACAGCATTTTTGAATTGTCTATAAGTGTATTAGTCTTTTCTTCATCTATAATATGTTTAAGAACTACATTTTCTTTATAGTTTGAGGCTTCACCCTTTCCTTTGCAAATGTCTTTACTATGGGAAATAGTACAATCGGATTACTTCCGATAGGGTATCAGTTACTTCTGGTGTTTCTGTCTCTTTTCCTTGTTTCTTTGCTTTCCTTGTAAATGCTGAAAATTTCAGCACCAGCTCTTCTGATCTCAGGAGCCTGACTAGACAATATTAGTAAAATACTAATTTTACCACCAGATTCTAAGTCAAAAAAAGATATTTTATTCCAGGGAAATTGGTAACAACAACTTATTTTTATTTTGAGTCTTTGACTCTTCCTTTGGGAACAGTAATCCACTTCTCAGGATTAACTAGACATTTTCACTCAAATTTCCTGCTATGGGAATTAATGCCTCATAACACTGTCAATGCTCTGTAGAATATGTGACTACTCTGTGACTGAAAAACGTTTTCAGCTGTTGTTCTAAAGGTCTTAATGTTATAAATTCTTCTGTGAGACTTGGGCTGTGTTCTAAATAAGAGAAGTTAAGAAAGACATGGAGTTAATATTGTATAGAGCTTTCAGTGCTAGATGTTAGAAGCTCATTTCACCTAACATTTATGTGTTAGACATCTAAGCTTGAGATGTTCACCTCAGGCTTCATTTATGGTTGTTGAAGATAAATATACACTTCCAGAGGGTGACTGCTTTGATCTAATTTGGTTGCCTTTCATATGGTGAGACTAATCCCTCTCTAGAGATGCCTACTTCTTTTCATTGACGATAACACGTCAGATAACTAGCACAGCACTAGGCATTGAATTTTAAAGCACTGATGTTCAAGCAAACCAGTCCTACCTGACATTTCTTTTATGGCTGTCTGCACTTTGATATAATAACTAGTCCTCACAATTCAGTAAGAGTAGGAGACGTTACATGCCTTTGAAATATCAGTCTTTTGACTGTTGTAACTTTGCTACGCCTTAAAAATAAATAAATAAATAAATGAATAAACAGTATAGAAATATAGTTGCCATCATGGAAACATGGTAGGATGACTTGCCCAGCTGGAATGTTTCAATGGATAATTATGAACTGCTTAGAAGGGGTAGGAAAGGAAAGAGAGGCAGTGGGGTAGCCCTGTATGTTAAGGAGTGTTTTGACTGACTAGAGCTTGACAGTGGTGAAAATAGGGTTTAATATTTATGTGTAATAATCAGGGGGAAGGCCAAAAAGGCAGATATCATGTTGGCAGAATGTTATAGATCATCCAACCAGGATTAAGAGACAGATGAAATACCATAAAAGCAGCTGGGAGATTTCTCACAATTGCTAGCCCTTTTTCACATAGGGGACATCAACTTACCAGACATCTGCTGGAAGTACAATATAGCAGAGACAAAACAGTTTGAGGTTCCTGGAGTGTGTGGAAGTGTCGTGGTTTAACTCTGGCTAGCAAAATACTATGAAGCTGCTCTCAGAAATTCTCCTCCCGTCCTCCAGTTGAGGGAAAGAATCGGAAGAAAAAGAAATAAGAAAGCACATAAAACTGAAATAAGAACTATTTACTAATTAAATCTAAATACATTAAATACTAATGACAATAAAAATAAGAGAAAATAAAACTTATGATACAATATGATACAATTATGATAGTTACTCACCACCCACTGACCAGTGCACAACCACATGTTGAGTAGTGAGAGTCAGAGCCCAAGAGCCCAAGAGCCACAGGCCAAGCGCAATTGAAGCCCGAGAGCAACCGAAGCCCAAGAGCCACAGCCTGAGGGCCAGAGCCTGAGAGCTATCACAGCAGATTCTGAGCAAACCCTATCAACAATATCATGACCAGGAAAACTAAGCAAACCCACCAACTCCCTCCTGAATGAGCCAGCACAGGATTTAACACAGCAGCTAACGCAGGAGTCAGGGAGAGTGTTAGCAAGTGTACGGGAGTAAACGAGCAAGAGAGTAAGGGAGAGAGTAATGGCTTCCAGACCCCCTCCTTGCCTATGCCCTGATCATGATGTACTATGAAATGAAATACTTAATTGGTCAGTTTGGGTCAGGTGCCTGAATTGTGTGTCCCAGCACTGCCTGTAGCGAGACAGCAAGAGCTGGGAACGCAGCTGCAGGATCAGAAGTGGAGAAAGACCTTGAATTCAGTGCAGGCATTCCCCAGCATCAGTTAAGATCTTATCAGTGCTTCTCTCTGCATGCAGGAACACAGTTTCTTAGCAGCCACAGTAAAGAGAGTTAACTCTTTCCTGACTAAACCCAGTACAGGAAGATAACTTCCTGACACACCCATTAACACTCAACCTGCTGTCAAGCTCTAGACAAGCTCTAGAGTTTATATCCATGCATTGCAGCACTCCAGTTGTGCAAGTCATCCCACCATGTTCTTGTGACGGCAACTCTATCATATTTTTTCCCACTGTGCAATGCTTTCTTTGTTGCCTATGCTGCGTGCATTGATATAGATCTACTTCTGTTGAGCTACTGATGCCGACACTTTTTTGGGTCAGAAGTCCTAATTCCTGCATGACCACTGTCATGCACTTATGTGTCATCTAACACATCAATAGCCCTTGCATCTTTACTGTCACATGGATCTCCACCACTACCTCCACTGAGATGGCAGACTGAAGGACCTTGCTAGCACACCATCCCTCAAACTTTGGCTTGTCCCCCACAGGCTTATCTCCAGTGAGCCTGGTTTTACCCCTTTCGCCTTTCAAATCTAGTTCACAGCTGTTTTAATGACCCCTGTTAACCCCTACACAAAGATCCTTTTCCCCCTTTGTGACAGGTTTTCCCATTGGTTGCCAGCAGACCTGGTGTCATGTAAACTGACCCATGATCAAAAAAACCAAAATCCTGCTAGTGACAACAGGCTCGGAGACAGGTATTGACCTCCTGGATCTTCTTGTTTCTTGCCTCATCATTCCCTGCAACTGTAAGGGAAGGCAGGGTATGATTCCAGTGCTTTATCTCTCTCACACTCTCTGATACTCCTCAACCTACTTACCTCCTCCAGGAGCTCTGTCACTAAGCAGAGGAGTTCCTCTACCTGGTCACACCACCCCCATCTGTGCTCACTGCTGACGGCTAGTACCGAGTGAGAGCAGGGCACAGCCTATGCCCGGACACCTGGGTGGCTGCGTGTTCCCAGTGGAGCTCTGTCTGGGCGCCTGCGCCAACTGTGGGAGGTGCAGAGCTTAGAGAGGTCATGGCTTTCTGCTGGGTGGATACTACTGCTCCCTGGACAAGCTGGAAGCGCCTCAGTGCCTTTTTCTTGGAGAAAATCCCAAAACAACAAAAAACCCCAATCAAGCTCCCCTATGCCCACGTACACACATTGAATTCTGTGTGACCAATAGCCAGGTATGTAAAATCAAATTTCCTCCTAATTTTTTTTTATTTCCTCATAAAAAGTTTTAGTAAACTTTGTATATGGAATATGAGTCTGGGACGGTAAACCAAGCATTTGGCAGACTAAGTAAAGAGTTTAGATTAGTTTGTATAAATCACTCCACTGATTCAATTCACATAGCTTTAGACTTTTCATAATTGAAAAGCTCTCTAGAGAAACTGCATATATTCATGGACAATGCAGAGAAATTGGAGATAAATGCAGCATACACTTTAAGTTTCTTAGTAAAATATCTAAATGTCAGTGATGTGACTAGGCCAAAAATCCCTTTTGTGTAACATGTATGGAAATAAAGTTTGCCACATTCAGTTTTCACATATTTCATCCAGCAGTCAATGAGGGAATCAGGGTTTCTAGAAGGCAGATATTCATCTTTTGTACGTAGAAAACAACTGAGTTATTGAGGAAGAGCAGGGTGGGGTTCTTTCTTCATTACTCAATTAAGTTTTTTAATAATAAGGTTTTACTATTCAATACAAGTTTGATCCTTTATTCAATAGAGGATATTTTTGTATTTTTTCCTAGAACAAACACATATAAAATGTATATAAATATATGGAAGTACGTATGAATATGTTAATTTATTTATTTATATGTATGTATGCATATCGAGAACTTGGAGTCTTCCTTCACACACACACGTAAAAAGTGTGTCCATAAAATGAATGAAAGAATTTTAATGTATTGTAAAAAAACCTTTTCACAGTCTATTATGGTGTTTCTTGGTCTCCTACAAAACACATCAGGTTGTAGTCCAGTACTAAATCACATCTTAAAATGGGAAAATTTTGCAAATATTTTTGTTCTCAGTGTAATGAATGCTTATTCGTAGTGGAGAGATAAGGATTTCAACACCTGGATCATTGTGTTGTTTAACAGTTGTAGTTACATTACAGTGATTATCAAACATATTGACAAGTTAATTCCGTATTTGTTTCCTGAGCCTTTATGACTGTACACCTTCCTTTAATATTTTATATGGTGATTATTCCATTAGAGCTGGCAACTACTTTTGAAAGGTTAGGATGTAAAGATGACTTCTGTAACCACCCAGAACTGTGTTTTTTCTGATATACTTGAAATTATGACTATTGGATCAGATAGAGAAATAATGTCACATTTGAGGTAGACTTCCACTTTGTCCTCCCTGCCACATTCTCCTCTTTTCTTGTTTTTCACTCATATTATTCAGAGACTACTGTTGTAGAACAGGAAGTAAATGAATGTTTTATTCTCATCTCTAGTTGCCTGGAGACTAGATCCCAGAAGTACAAGATGTCTCTCCTGTTCAAATTGAAACACTAGATGCTCTGCTCATCTGTCATTTTCAGTTCATGCATTTGTTGTCTAAATACAATATTTCTTGTACACCTACTCTTCTTAAACTTGTAACCTGTATTTGTTATGTTCATTTCAGGCACTGAAAGGCGGTTATTAAAGAGCTCAGTTTATCACTGAGGACCCAAAATATTGCATATAAATTGTAGGTTCGGAGTTTTATTCAAAACTCCATAGGAGTGTAAATGTCACATAAAGGGCTATTCAAATAAAGTCAATACACAGGCACACTATAGTTACAAAAATAGAAAATAATATGAACTCTTAGGTGGAAAGCTTGCAAGCTTTCTATCTTCTATTTTAAGATACATGCCAACATAGGTTTTCTGGTTTCCCTCTCTACTGAGGTCAGATGTTACATTTTACTGCATTGTTAAAACAGCATGTGTACGCTGCACATCAGTTATGTTGATTTTATCAGAGGAGTCTTTTTCATTTGTCTTTCTATTCCAGTATTTTTGGTTCTCTACATGACTTAAAAAAAACCTATCCAAAAAGGTAAGATGTTTAAGTCAGATTACTATGAGCACTAATAAGACCATTTAACTTCCAGTGGCTGAGATGAAAAACAATTACAAATATTGCTACCTGAATAATGCAGAGATGAATTCATATACACAGTAAACAATGAACTGCAGGGATTTTGGATAAGAAATGACAAATAACACACACACACAAAGGACAGAGAGTAGTACCTCTGGTTATAATGAGGGGAAGAACAGAACTATTTAAGCGTTTTCCTCTAAAATCCTTTTTGCACTTGCAAGCAGAACACCATCATACCATGACTAGTGATTTTTGACGTTTGCAGGAGTTGTGTAGCAGCTCATGAAGACACTGAAGTACAGATGAATGCCACTTAGGCTGGTGCATCTCATCCACTGTAGTGTTAAACCTATACAAAAACCTACCCTGAAGACTGAGTCATAGAAGATCTTTACATTTAGTGTTTCTATTGGATTTTATTTTCACGATTTTTTTTTTTACTCTTTTCTAGATGCATCATGCAAAGTAACTGTATTTGCATCTTTTCTTGCTTTTGAACATTTTTTCCTGAGTTTTCTTACGTAATCATTTTAATCAGTGCTCTATGGTAAAAAAGAAAATGCACACGTCTATGAGGCCTTTGGAAAAAAAAAAAAACAAACACAAAGTTAATTGTTCTACTTTGGCAGCCTTTATATAAGAAGCAGAAGACTTTCTTTAGTGCAAATAATTGAACAGATTGGAAAACTTGCTTTAATAGAGATGAGAAAAATTTCATTCACAACAAATTATAAATGAAGTCAACATGCACTTTAAAATTAATAATTAATCTATTTATATGTCTCCAGAAAATGATGTAGAATTGACACCTGCCTAGATTTTAATCCCTTGAAGTCTGGTCTTAAGATCAAAGGTAAATATTTTATTTAAATGAAAGTAAACCTAAAGGTTTCCTATTTTAAGAAAAAAAAATTCTATATATCTGCTAATACTTTTTATTTGCACATATACTCATTTATATAACTTTGACCTAAAGAGGTTATGTTCTAAGTATGATACTACTCCTTAAAAGTGCTAATGAACAGTCTTAGTGGAAAGATCAGAGACACAAATTTATCAGATTTATCTTCAGTTTTTTTGGTTGTGGTTTTTTGTTTTGGTTTGTGGTTTTTTGGTTTTTTTTTTTTTTGAGAAATAATGTCAGTGTCTGTCTATAGAGATCGGAAAAATGTGTCCAACTGAATTTCAGCATGCAATCAAAATACAACATTAAATAAAACATAAAAAGTAACAGAAAATAACCAGAGAAGAGATATACAGACATTTATTGCATTTATTAAAAACAAAACCAAAATCACACACACATAAAAATATTACTCCCCTGAAATATTGGCTTAGGATGTTTTGTGGGGAGGGATAGAACTTCTAATTTTTTTTTAATGATTTTTTTTGCTTGCTTGGTTTGTTTTTTTTTTTTATGTATCTTAGTTGACAAAATTTCTTGGGCATGGCATTCCTTAAATTTACATTGGTCTGTCTTTTCTCATTAGCCATCTGATATATACTCTAAAGTATTAAGAGAGAATATTGCCTCTAGATAATTAACATTGTTGAAATTTTCAAAGAATGTTTAAATCATGACAGAAAAAGTGTTCACTAATCATTAGTATGAAAAAAATCCGTATTTCAGTTTTTTCATATAAATGCTTCTGCCTTTAAGGATAGTCCTACCTATGGATACCCAGAAAAACCTTCAATGAAAGCTTTCTTATGCAGAAGAATATGATTAAATGTGGCATTTCATACACTGTGTTGCAGTGATAGAATAGAAGACTTGGAAAAATAGACATTTAAGCTTTTTTTTTTTTTTTCATTTAGGAGTATTTTTACCTGGAAAAGTAGCAGAGGAAAACTTGAAGCAGTAGGAGAATGTAATTTCAACATCTCCAGTATTATACTGGAAAGTTATATTTATTGCCATATGGGAAGTTTGTCTTTAAGGTTGACACAAAACTATTAAAATGCCTCAGTTTCTTCTGATAAATGTGTAACAGCAGAGCCACTGTGGAGTCCAATGAATTACATGTTCTTACATTGTGCTTCTAGGTGGGATTGCAATGAAAGAGAGAGAAAAAAAAAATCCCTCTCCATTATCAGGGTAATTAGTTCCATAAATTCCTTTATGTCTTCGGTGAAGAAACGGGGTAATTACATTGTGAAATTTCATTTTCCTAAGGGGACACATTAATTTATGGGCACAAGTAATATTTGTTTCAGCACAGGGTTTCCACATTCTGTACATGTACTTCATTATGTAGAAAAAAATATTTTAAATCACACAAGATTATACATATAGTACAATATGTTTGGGGTTTTTTTAATTTAGGAAATTTATTTTTAGCAAATCTTTTGGATCATGACCTTCATTAAAAATACTGTAAGGCTTAAAACAGAAAAACATGTAATTTTCCTTATATTCCTTGAGAGAAGAAAAAATTCAATTTCTAGGTAGATATTGAAGTTCATAAAATATCATTAAAAGCAGTAAGTGTGCTGGCAACTTAATTATTACAAAACACTATGAGTAGGGTTGGGGCCCATGTTTTATTAGATTTTATTTCATAGGAAATATACTATGGTAATTACTAACACAGCTTTATCTATCTTTCTATTATTCAAACAGTAATATCACCTCCGTTAAAGGTTAATAACATTATTATTATTTAATTCACTAGGTTTTATTGAATATTTTGAGCCCTCTGAGGTAGATACTAGTCAATCTGAACAGATCGTTTTCATATGTCCTCTTGTTACTCTCAAAATCTTGTCAATGGACAAAAAGGAAACACATCTTTCAAATAAAGCCGGGAATTTATTGTTGATGCTATTGAAATCTTGAGTCTAATTAAAAAATCATTATTAGTCTTTGATCTGATTATTACAGAAAAAGAAAAAAACAAGTAGTAATTTAGTTAAAAATGTTGTTCACACTCCTTACTTTCTACTCCTTTTCCTGATGTCATGCTCACCCTCTCCCTGTTCCTTGGTGGTTTCATAAAAGTAGTGATGGTGGGGATGCTATGGTGATTTGGCAGTAGCTAGAGTCCTTTGCTGTGAGTAATGTGATGCTTGTGTTCATGATTTCTTCCTCAGTCTATGGTCCACTTGTCGTCCTTTTTATATGTTTAACACACTTTTACACTTTTTCTGTTTCTTCAGTGATTTACAGTTCCACGTTGTCTCAAAAATTGTCATATAGCATGCTCTCTATGTATGTCAAATAAAAAAAATTTCTTCTCTTTTTACTGCAAAAGCCAATTTTGCTTGAGGTCTGTGTTTCTGTAACAGCCAATGACTGTTTGTAGTTAGGGAATCTCCAACGCCAGCCTGTGTTCCATTCTTTATGGCTCCTTTCCTGTACCCCTCTCCAATGCATCCTGAGTTCAGTAAGGCCTCAATTACTTTATTATACCAGGCCCTTATTGCTCTGCTCTACATCATTATGTTACAGTCATATGTCTCTCATTCTACATAGAATAATTAATAACTGCTATATACATAAAATTATGGCTTTGCAAAACAAAGACAACTCAAGTAAAATAAATTAGCCATAGATACTTTGTCTATGAGATAAAGTGGTGTTATAGATAAACTAAATGAAACAAAGCTGCAGGCAAGAAAAGACAAGTTCAGACAGAGCAGACTTGACAAGTGTCAGCCCTGAAGCCATGCATACCTGGTACAAAGCTTATGACCTGTTACTAGCAATGGTTGTACGATATTACAGGGCTATAAAGTTAGGAAGTAACTTTGTCTGCAGTACTGGCTTTTCCTTTTACGTAAGGTGTCTTTACGCCTCTATGCACAATGAGCCCAAGCCTGTGCTATGATGTTACTTGTGCATGTGGGGTAAGGTTGATTCATCAGGTTTGCTGCACAGACGTAGCTGGCTGTTATTTTCAACCTGGACACCTGGAACCTAAAAGTCCCATTGCTTTCAGTGGTGTCTGGGGCAATGAGTAGTCAGGTTCTGATCACCAGTGGGCTTCCCTTGCAGCAGACTCAAACCACTATTGTTCTGCTGTTACAGAGTAACACAATGGGTTTCAAAAAAGTCTGAATATCACCCCAACAGCAGCTGTATGATCAAACAGGACAACGCCCTCATCGTTATGTGCAAACAATTAAAAGAGGTGGGCAGTAGACCCAGGGACATTTTTTAAGAGACATTATATTATTATTTTTTTCATCATGGTGATGAGTCAGTTGTGCACATATTTCTGGCTGTGGTCCTGCTTCCTAGCTGTTATTCATAAAGCTCTGTTTCCACACCACCTTGCACAGGGGAAGATACCTCAGCAGTATACCTTCTAAGACAGTTTATTTTATAAGGGTTAAGCGACTTACAAGGGCAGCACCATCTGTTTTTGCAGCACCATGTTTTATTACAATATATTATAATGCAAATAGCTTTAGCACTTTCCTCAGGTTAGTAGGCAAAATTCACAATTTACCTTGGCAGGAAAATACTGACCTTCTCTCAGGAGTTGGCTGTTACAGTCACTGTTGGTTAGCACTAAATTGCTGACCGTCTTGAATAGCTACAATTGATTCCAGGAAAACCTCTCGCTGGTTGCTGACTTGGGTATGTATCTAGAGTACACTGGCTCACTGTGTGGTTATAGCCTACAGGGTTCTGTGTGTATCAGCACTGCATAGTCATTATATAACCAACACACTACTATTGGCCTATAAGGCCAGTGATTTTGAAGCAAACATTCATGCACTTGTCTCTAGGACAGAATTGATAGGATGAATTGCATCTTTCTGTCTCTGAAGCAAATTCAGAATATATCTAATGTTATGCATACCTACAACTGTTATACTAAGCCTTTTGCTGTCTGGCTACACACAGAAGAGCAAAGGTCCAGGTCAGTCACTTTCAAACTCTTGTCATGTCGAAGTGGTTAATTGCTACTAAACATCACCACAGAGATCTAAGAAGTTGATGTAGAGTGAATGTTTAATAATTTTATCAGTGTGCTTGTTGGATTATGCACAGTGGAAGAGCAAGTCACATTAAAACAGTTGCATTTAGTCAATAAATGTTGAAAGGATGTGCTCTAGACTCCTGTTGTGTAACACAACATTATATAAAACATAAGTAGCACTTCCTCTGTTGGCTGTATTTAAAAAATTGGACCAACTTGTTTTTGAGAGAAGTCTGATTCGGTGAATATACCATGTTCTTGTAATAGCATATTGGACTGGACCTGTCAGGGAGCCAAAACATCACCCTACTTGGTTACTGTATCCTTCATAGCCCCTGGCAGGAACAGAGACACATACTGAACAGGATGTCTCCTCCAAAGTCTTACTGAAGCTCCTGACTTCTCAATGAGTGCATTGGTATCCATTCTAAAAGGGAGTGAAGATGACCACTGAAAATTATACACACTGAGCATCAGTCATTAAGAACTTGCAGATCACACAGGTGGTTAGACACTTTGTTTTCAGATCCATATTTTATTTGTGTCTAGCCTTTAAATTAGTTTTTTTTTTTTTTTAAAGAAAGTTTTAAGCAACTTATAATTATTTTTTTGTTTGAGGGAAAGACATGCGTGGTACTTTAAGAATCAAATTACAGTAAATTATGAGCACATATCTTCAGTGATTGTTTTGTTCCCCACAATGCAACAAACTGCACAACCCAGACTAAACATTCATGAGAATTTTTCAGACATTTCTCGACACTAATGAACATTAATTTTATTCTCTACAGTTTGTGACTATTTATGAATAAGTGAGCAATGACTAGTATATTCATGATTAGTATATTCACCCACAAACCCTTGAAGTCTGAAGAAATTATACTAGAATGGAATTACTCATGACTATCATTACAAGGATTCTCATTCCTAGTTAGAATATATATTTATTCTTGATCTTAGAGGTCTTCCTCTTCTTTTGAAGTTTCAGTGTCAGTAATTAGAAAGATAATTACATGATCAAAAAAATAATTCTACTGCTCAAATTCAAAATATAATATCAGATGCACTATTAACTCTGTGATGAGAAAATAGCTTGTCTTTAACATTTTGTGTGTATGAAACTTAAGATGCTCCCATAAAAAAAAAAAGAATTAGAAATTGTTTGTGCACAAGTATCATAACTATAATCTCCAAGTTTTGCAGAATCTCTCTTTTGACCCTTATTTATTCAAACTTGTTCTAATCAGCAGAAATAGCTTTGCTTATCTCTTATTTCTGCCATAGAATTATTCTTGGAGAGATAATGCAAATGTCAACTGCAACAGTGTGACTCAGAAACGTGGGAGGCATCATCTCAGGAAACAGTCCATAGCTGTGAATCTTATAGCTGAAATGAAATAACTTCAAACATTAATGTCATCAAGCTTAAGTCCGGAATTCTTCATTATAGCTTTGGAGCATGATGTTATAGGTAGTTTTATTTTTCATGTGTTTGCTTTTTTTAGGGGTGAAGGCACAGCTATAGTGCCAAAAGAGAGAAAACCAGGTCTGCATCTGGATTACAGGATCCATAGATTTTTTCTTAGTGTTCAAGCTAAGATTGATTGCTTGATTCTTCAAGATGTTAAAGCTAAATGTCATGTTAGTATGTCCATCCCAGGCACCATCTCAGGGCAAATGCTATATACACACATTTTCCTTCATCTCCTCTTTTATCAGCTACTCTTCATTTCTCCTTTGGCAAATGGAAGACAGAATATTTTTATAGGTTAATTCAAATGATGCCTCTGTTAAAAGATTAAAAAATAGATTTTACAGCAAAATTACATTCTATTTATAACAATTTTAAATTGTAATGTAAAGAGTGTTAGAAGCTGAAACTACTTCCAGGAAAGTTCTGATTAAATGTGATAGACAAAACAATCTGCAGAATTCTTGACTAGTGAGGCTAGCGTTCCTGAACTTCTGCAAGTATTGTTTAGGAACTCTGTGTAAAATTGGTCTGAAATTATAATGAATAATAATGATTCTAAGCCTAGGTCACTAATTTCATCCATTGTGATGAAAAAAAATGTTAGAATCACCAATTTTCCAACTTGTTTTAAGAAACAGAATATGAATACAGTAGTATTTGCCACTATCGGTATCTTTATTATTATTAAACACAATATGCACTGCAAAGATAGAGAACAAGAAAATGAATGTAATTTTGGGTTTAGAATATTTTTAGAGAGTTATTCTTGCCTCCTAGGTTTATTTTCAGAAGAAACAATATATAGTAACTGTATACAAGGCAATCTATACCTTCAATTCTTTAGCGTGTCATATACGCTCTACCAGAATGGTCAAAATTACTTTATATGTGCTCTAAACAAATCGCTCGATTATATTTTGGAGAACACTGACACTCAAAACAGTATATCAGTGTCAACTTCATCATTAATTAAAGCCTACAAAGGAGAAAGAAAAAATTTTGTTAAAGTGTTTGACAAGTTTCCTCTACAGTAAAAGTGGAATAGAATTGTTTATTAATACAAAAAGAGTCAAATGACTGAGAAACTGCTGACAGTGTATATAAGACAGTTCCTCAAAGAAAAAGTATTTAAACTATATTTTGAGGTTTTTTATTATTTTCATATACTTCAGAATAGCTGCCTATGCCCTGGGTATCCAAAGAGAAATCATAGCCTGATTTATCCTCATTTTCCAAACTGTAGGTTGTGTAGCAAGTTCTATTTGTTTGCTGTATTCTTAAAGTGATTATTAAATAAACACAGACAGAATGTATTTTGACTGTTTAGGGCTAGACACACCAGAATGCTTAGGCACCTTTTGGACAAGGGGGTGGGACTTCCTGTGACAGTGTTGCACTGAACTCAGAGGTCATACATAAATTACTAAATAAAACTGTGTCAGGAAATGTTCCTGAACACAGGAACTTTGTTATCTATACAATTAAACGGATAGAACCATCTCGGTTATGGTTTAAGATGTGCTGAGTAGCACTCTTCAGAAAATTGCCAGTTGCTGTTTGGGAGCTGGCACAACCTGAATACTGTTCCCAGTAGACACTCTTGGAGAACTCCCGGGAAATTTAATTGTACAGAGGTGACTATTCCATGCTGATAGGTCTCAGTCTCTAAGAGCTGTCCTGGGCACATTTATCATGCTCTTCATCTTTTCTCGTAAGCTCCTGTCAAGTTTTCCAAACAGGAAATCCATCTGTTTTCCTATCACCTGAGAAACTGAGGATTTCTGGACAGTTGCCTTCAGAATCAGGCGTTTCAAAGCTCTGGGGATGAGTTTTTCCAGATTGAAATAAAAGCATCTTTGGGAAATAGGGGTGGGGGGATGGGAAGGGGAAGGAGAAGGAAGAAGTTCACCCAGAATTTTAATATTCAAATATCACAGAATCACAGAATGGTCAGGGTTGGAAGGGACCTCTAGAAATCATCTACTCCAACTCCCCTGCCAAGGCAGGTTCATTTACAGCAGGTTGCACAGGAACGCAACCAGGTGGGTTTTGAGTATCTCCAGAGAAGGAGAGTCCACAGCCTCTCTGGGCAGCCTGTTCCAGTGCTCTGTCACCCACAGGGTAAAGAAGTTTTTCCTCAAGTACAGGTGGAACTTCCTGTGCTCACTTTGTGCTTGTTGCCCATCATCCTGACACTGGGCACCACTGAAAAGTGTCTGGTCCCATCCTCTTGACACCTGCCCTTTAGATATTTATAAGAATTGATGAGATCCCGTCTGTCTTCTCTTCTCCAGGCTGGGGACCCAGCTCTCTCAGCCTTTCCTCATAAGGGGGATGTTCCAGTCCTCAAAATATCTCACAATTAATATAAGAGAAACTACCTAACATAAGTGTCTAATCTTAATGGGGGGAAAAAAAAAAAAAAACCAAAATCAAACCAAACCAAACCAAACAAAACAAAAAGACCAACCATACACACAAAAAACCCACAAAAAAACTAAACCAACTGGATGTTTCATTTCTATCCAAAAATTTTAATACCTTTTTCATTCTAATTAGGCTATTTGTTGTCATTACATCTAACAAGACAGAACCATTTTCCTCATTACTGTTATTAGTTCAATACCTGTAAGCCAGCTTAAGGCAAAGACATAGATGGTATGTCTGACTTCTTGTGTGTGGTTAGCTACCATTTTGGAATAAGAACAAAAGCATAAGGAAAAAACAGAAACTTAAAATCAGGTTTTCTAGGTTGCAACTGATTAGAAAAAGACTGTGTAAACAACTGAGGAGAATTTTTTTGTTTGCTTTGTTTTAAAGTCTTTTACTGAAGTATCTTCTGACTGCTAAACACTTCAATTTATGCAAGCCCAAAAACACTTTCTGTCATTCTTTCATAGTAAATGAGGAAACTATTTTAGAAATTGTATCTAGAAGAGGAAATTCTGTGGATGTTCTTCATACTGATATTTTATTTTAAATGTTTTGATTTTAAACAACCGTCTGAATTTTTTCCTTGAAAATGAGACTTGTTTCCAGAACCTGTCATACTTTTTCCAAGGGCATTTCAGCCTATATGATTTTTCTGTATACAGTGTATCCTATACAATCAGATCTTGGTACTTTCATTTAATGCACAGAATATTGTGTAATTCTAGTGTTTTGTCTCCTCCTGTACCTCATAACTCCTTCAGCATTAATGAAGGTAAGAAAGTTCA
>NW_010268637.1:23375-40308 GCF_000690775.1 Eurypyga helias
TGAATGACAATTCAAAATCACTATGCAGATTATGCCCATCTTATTAGGACTTGTTTAGACAAGTGTGGCCCCTCACTACAAGAAAGACATTGAGGTTCTGGAATGTGTCCAGAGAAGGGCCACAAAACTGGTGAAGGGTCTGGAGAACATGTCTTATGAGGAGCGACTGAGGGCACTGGGCTTGTTTAGCCTGGAGAAGAGGAGGCTGAGAGGAGACCTGATCACTGCCTACAACTACCTGAAAGGAGGTTGTGGAGAAGAGGGTGTTGGTCGCTTCTCCCTAATGACAGATGATCGGACGAGGGGGAATGGTCTCAAGCTGCGCCAGGGAAGGTTTAGATTGGATGTAAGGAAGAAGTTCTTCACTGAAAGGGTTATCACGCACTGGAACAGGCTGCCCAGGGAGGTGGTGGAGTCACCATCCCTGGATGTGTTTAAGAGACGGGTGGATGAGGTGCTGAGAGATATGGTTTAGTGGTGGACAGATACGGTTGGACTGGATGATCTCTAAGGTCTTTTCCAACCTAGTGATTCTATGATTCTATGATTTATTAGGTGACCAGTTCAGATAGTCACAGGGTATGGTTTTCTTTCCACTCAGTCCTTGTAACAGTATTTTTGGCCACACATGCAAAACTCAAGTCTTTTTCTGAAAAAAATATTTGGGTAAAAGGAAAGAGCAAATACAGCATAGTGTCTATACTGATTATTAGGGAAGCCACATACCCGTAGGCTGTTTTTATGTTTTACACCATGGACTAATTTCTGATGACACTTAAAATCTTTTCTTGCAACCGTCTTTGTAAAAGAAAGTGATAGCCACACTTGCTATTGAAGCAATCCAGTCAATGTTAGCAATGAGTATGCCTAACTGGACTTTGATTTTAAGAAAACTTTGGCCTAGAAAGGAAAAATTACTGAAATACTGAAGAGTTAAGCAAGACTGAGGAAATTATGAAAACATGTTGAGAGTCATAATTCAGTTTTTTTGTGAGATTTTAAATTAAAACAAAACCAAAACCAACCAAGACATGTCTTAGGGGCAGAAGTGTTTGCAGAGCAAGCTGACAGTGCAGCAAATGCTAGAGCAAGATTTTCATTTTAGACACAGGAACCATTCTTCAACGTAACTCCTGTTTGCAATGTCTAAGTCATTTTTTTGACTAAACTAATACCTAAGAATACACAGCCCCTGTGTATTCTTTGACAAGTTCCAAATGGCTCAATGGAAAAGAATATTAAAAAAAAAGCACAGAAAAAATCACATTTAACTTTAGAGTTGCTATATCTAAAGATCGAACAGAGTAAGGACAAATGATCCCAACTTTGTATTGAATTAGAAGTTATAAATGGTTGTTTTCTTATATCACAGAATCACTATATATTTCTATATATTTAATGATAGAAATATTTCATGACAGAAATACATCTATTTCTAAATATTTCATGGCTATATATTTCATGACAGAGAAATGCTGCAAGATCAGTGTAGTGGAGAAGTTTGTGAGCTATAGTGTTTTAGAATTAAAGAGGGGGAGATATAAGCAAGTTGTTGAAGCTGAGAAATGATGCGGTGTGATGTGTTCAAAACATATTTATTTAAAGAGATAAAAATATGCTCATTATTTGCATAGCATACTGAATTTACTACCCTTTCTTTAATTTATGGTCTCAAAATGCTTTGCCTCAGGGCAGGAAAGCCTCCAGAGATGACTTGTATGCCTGCAAATTTAATGCATTTCTAGAAACCATTTGCTGTTATATTTGATCGAGGACATACCTAAGTAAACAATTAACAAAAGAAATTGAATTTTTTTCTGAATATCAAGATTTCTTATTAAAAGAAATTATGCAGTTTTTGAGAAATATTCAGGCATTGTTATTAGGTGTAAAGCCAGTTAATAGTTTAGTAGGTGTTATTACTGTAACAATGTGTGTATGCATGTTTTTATGCTTTTCATTTTAACCATGAGGCGATGCTATTTTAATTGTACTCACTTTTCTAATCAAGTGTATATTTCATGAGGAAGCTTTCAAGAAAAATTGGAAATAATATTATGCAGTCATAACAAAGATAATTTCCTTGGTATGGACTTTTGGTGTGCAATGTTGCATGACATTGCACTTGAAGTCAGTGTAGGAAAACTGTTGTTTCACTGCCATGAGAAAAAAAGACAACAAAAATATTGACTTCTTCAAAACTGGGACATAGCTAACACATTAATTTCTCCCTCTTTCCTTTGAGCTTAAAATCATATGTACATATACAGAAGGAGGTTTTTTGTTTTATTTTTTTTTCACCCAATTTTGTTGTTTATTAATTCAGATTTCTGAAGTTCATAAGATTTTCCTACAAAATTGCTCTTTCTCCCCATTCAAAAGTGAAAAGCCCAAAGAACCAACCAACAAAAAATCAGCAGTCCTCCAAAACAATTGCAGGTACAATCAATATTTAACTTGTATGATCAAGATTGTGAATAAAATAATTCCCCCATTACTTGCTATCAAACACTGATTTTTATTTTTTCCATACTAACTCATCAATTTTATGGTGGCTAGATTAAAATACAGTAAATTTGGATAGTTTCTTTTTCAGGTAAAAGACCAATGTACTATATGGAGCTCTGTTGAGAACATAGAGAACTCCATTTGAAAGCATACAGACAATGGAAGAAACATTGGGCTGTTTCTAGACTTGTAGGAGATATATAATTTAGTGGTACACCCCCATTATTTATAAGAAAATCTAGTATTTTTAAGAAATGTAACCATTTTACTGATTCCATAAAATTCTCTGTTAAGTTACATCTTGAAGACATGCACATTACCTACCTGTTCCCATTCCTGTTGAGTGTGACTAGTCACTCAGCTGCACATTTCATAACTTTTCCATGTTTGCAAGCTGTGCATAAAGGCACATTACTGGTGAGTGAGTCGTTAGCGCTGCATGCTGAAGAAGTTTCCTCTAAGAAGTCTGGAGATTTCTTTTCACAGCAAGGTGGCCCTGGGTGGAATTCATCTGCATTAAGAAACAATTTCAGCAAATTAGGGGTCTGAGGTGGTCACCTACATAAGCATGGTAATATAGTATAGTCATCCTAAAGAGATATTTAAGACAGGATGACTTCCTTTCTGAAGATGGCTGTTCCTCACCACTGACAGTATTATAACCAGTTGACATGGCAAAAATGGGGAAAGCAAGGAAGTTGAGAACCAGCAATCAGCTTTGGACAGCAGCAGGATGCTGTGTGTGTGCATACATGTGCCTGTCTATGTTATGTCTCTGTCTGCGTGATGTGTGTGGTCTGTTTCTTCTCTTAAGCAGGACCACTTCTCTCAGAATGAAGCCATGGGGCCATATTTAAGTTTCTGGTGTTGAAACTACTGTCCATAAAGTTGAAGTGGGGGCATAGCTATCAACCGCTTTACAGGAGCTACTGTCCACTGGATGGAAACAGATTGCAGTAACTGAAGACTCTGAAATGTCAACAGTATCAGTCCCGAAAGTAATCTGGATCTGCACCTGACAGTGATGCATGTTTTCCAGAAGTATCCAAATTCTGTAACCTTTTGACTCCTGATGCAAGGAATCACAGTTAATTGAGAGGCTGATGCTGTTAATATTGACTCAGGGAAAAGGGCACAGGAGAAGAAATTGTTTTTTCCGGTGCTGGGTCATCAGTTTGGAATCCAGTCCTGTCATTCACTGAAGCACTAGCTGCTCGCAGTTCCTATGGCTGGTGGAAAGAGGTGCATTATGACTTTCAGTACTTCTAAGACACTTAGTCCCATGATGAAAACTTTTCTTTTAATTATTTAGCAATGACAAGCTACAAATACTGTACAGTTACAGCAAAGTAGGCACCACAGCTAGAATGACTTTCTTGATATGCATAAAATCTTAATCCACTTTAAGCAATTGAACAGTTTCCTCTTCTTGGGCTGGCTAACATAGCTCCTCAGCATCAATGATCTATGTTACAAGCAGATACGACAGGGGAAAAAAACCCAGTAAACATTGCTAGGTCATACACCTTAACATTATGCTTCCTTTAATAGTTACATAGAGCTCACACACCAAAGAACAGAAATGAAAGTTTGAGAAGGCTAAATATAAACAGGTTAAAGCATAAATAATTTATGCTACCAAGGAAAGAACATAATTAAGGTGACATTACCCTTCTCCCAGCCAGGAGGCATCTTTGTGAAAAGGTAAACAGAAAGTCAAGTGAATTTATCCGTCGACCAAATCAACATGATTACTCATAAATATTTGCAAAAGGATTCCCAAGACTGCTTATTCTGTTATTATGCTGATAGCTGTATGAAGAAATTGCTAACAATATTGCAATAAAAAGATTTCATGTGGCTTACAGATCATTACTTACCAATGGATATGAAGATCAATTTACATTTTGCCTTAATTATTTCTACAAGAGTGTTTTTCTTATGTTGTATGTTTATTGAGGTCTTTGTTATTAATTACAAATAATACATTTGAAATTGTTATCAAATCTAATTTTTATTGCCATGAAACACCTACTTTGCACTGAACTTCGAAAAAAATTTTAATAAGTGGAAATAAGTGGACTTTTATAATTACTCTAAGAAATTTTGCTATTTAAAACAAGTAGTTTTTCTTAGAATTAATGTTGCAATGTTACTTAAAATTCTTAAAAAGTTGAACCTCAATAACTGTAAGCACTTGAACCTCAATAACTGTAAGCACTAATGGAAGTGTATGGGCTTGTTCCTGGTTATGTGGCTCTGCTTATCAAGTACTTAGCAATGGATTGAGGGTCAAACTGGGACAACACAAAATGTTTGACTATAAAATCAAATTTTTATCTGTATTAAGTGAAAAAGTATTATCCTAAGACCATATATTTTCTAAGAAATAAAGTACTTCTTAGTAGGAATAAATTATGACAAGGGTGGTGAGACACTTCAGAGACCACAACTATACCCAGCCATCCACTTGTGTCTCACCAGTGTTGAGCGGAGAGGACAGATAACCTCCCTTAACCTACTGAAAACTCTCTTCCTAATGCAGTTTATTATGCTTTGCTACGAAGGTGTATTGCTGGCTCATGGTCAGCTTTTGTTCCATCAGGACCCCCTGGGTCCATCTCTGTTGAACTGCTTTCCAGACAGTCAAAACCCAGCATGTACTGGTGACTGAGAAAATTCCTCCCCAGCCACAGGACTTTGTATTTCCCCTAGCTGAACTCGAAGACATTCCTCTCAGCCTAATTTTCCAGCCTGTGCAGGTCCCTCTGAATGGCAACAAAACCATGTAGTGTACCAGATTACATCAACCAGCTCCCTTTGTATTCATGGGTGCATCTCATCAGATGCCATGGATTTATGTATATGTCCAATTTGTATGAATCTTCCCTAATCTGAGCCTCCAGGCTTTCCTACTGGACACAGAGGCCTGGGATTCTTGAAGCTCACCTTCTCAGTAAAGACCAAAGCAATGAAAGTGTTGCGTACCTCTGTATTTTCTGTTTCTTTCATCACCAATTACCCTGTCCCATTCAGTAGTGTTGAGGATCTTGAGGTAGGATCCTGCTGACTATGCTAATTTGTCGTAAATGGGTAATTTATGTCTCTTAAAGAATCACTGTCAAAGTCATTAGCAAAAGTGGTTTTAATATGTTTAATACATTACGCTTGAGTTAGAATGATTCACAGACCAGAGATGAAACGGATAAGAAAGGCCTTACCATTGATTCATGAGGCTCAGAATGGAGCCCCTTGTTTTCTAAACATCTTGGAGATGAGTTTAGGTGCAGCTGGATCCAGATTTAGTCCAAGAATTCGTCAATGGTTTATGCAAAGTTTATGTAGCATTTTATTAGAATCAGTTTAGCATGCGATCAAAGTTACCAAGGCCAAATCAAAGTTATCATACTACTGGGCTATGTGCAATATTGGTTGCTTAACTAAGATCTCACTGCATTGAGGACCAACCTTGAGAGGTGTTCACAACTCAAAGGAGGCTCACTTAGGTTGTCATATTTATGGAATAAAGTGGTTGGCTCGTAGTCAAATTACATGAGATGGAAATAGTACACATAAGGCTCCTTTCACCCACAAATTTTGTTGTTCTGGATAAATGATTCTTAGCAAAGACACACACTATTCATCTGTCAACCACATGATTGATGTTCCTAGCTCATATGCATTGATTGTCACTGTGCCACTCTGTTCTTTTGTGGGATTTCAGAGAGAAGAGATTGAAATATCCATCACATTCAAGAAATTGTGGCAGTCTGGTGAAGTTCCCACTGACTGGAAAAAGGGGAAATATAACCCCCATGTACAAAAAAAAAAAAGAAAAAAAATAAGTCTGGGGAGCTACAGGCCAGTCTCACCTCTATGCCTATCAAGACCATGGAGCAGATCCTCCTGGAAACTATGCTAAGGAACATGGAAAACAAAGAGATGATTGCTGACAGCCAACATGGCTTTACCTAGGGAACATTGTGACTAACAAATTTGGTGGCCTTCAATGACATGGTTACGGCACTGGTAGAAGAGCAACCAATGACATGTACTTGGACTTGTGAGAAGCGTTTTACACTGTCCTGCATAACATCCTTTTTTCTAAATAAAAAGCCATTGAACTGACAAATGGACCACTCAGTGGATAAGAAACTGGCTAGATGGCCACACTCAATGGCTCAATGTCTGAGTGGAGACCAGTGACGAGCAGCGTTCTTCAGGGTTCAGTACTGGTACCAGTATCATTTAACACCATTTCAGTGACATGGAGGGTGAGATTGGGTTCACCCTCAACAATTTTGCTGATGTCACCTATCTGTGTGATGCGGTTGACATGCTGCAGGGAAGAGATCACATCCAGAGGGACTGGGACACGCTGGAGAGGTGGGCCACTATCAACCTCATGAAACCTCAACAAGGCCAAGTACAAGGTGCTGCACCTGGGTTGAGGAAATCACAAACATAAGTACAGGCTGGGCGAGACATGGATGGAGAGCAGCCCTGAGGAAAAGGACTTGGGGTACTGGTAGACGAAAAGATGGAGGCGAGCCGGCCTTGTGTGCTGGCAGCCCAGAAAGCCAGTGGTATCCTGGGCTGTATCCAGAGAATTGTGGCCAGCAGGTCGAGGGAGGGGATTCTGTCCCTGTACTCTGCTCTCATGAGACCTCACCTGGAGTGCTGCGTCCAGCTGTGGGGCCCCCAAGATAAGAAGGTTGGAAAAATTCTGGAGGAGGGTCATGAAAGTAATCGGAGGAATGGAGCCCCTCTCCTATGGGGACAGGCTGAGAGAGTTGGGCTTCAGCCTGGAGAAGAGAAGGCTCCGGGGAGCCCTTATAGCACCTGCCAGTACCTGAAGGGGCTACAAGGAAGTTGGGAGGGGACTTTTTACAAGGGCCTGTAGTGACAGGGCAAGGGGTAAAGGGTTTAAATTGAAAGCGGGGAGGTTTAGATTAGATATCAGGAAGAATTTCTTCATGGTGAGGGTGGTGAGGCACTGGAACAGGTTGCCCAGAGAAGTGGATGCCCCCTTTGTGGATATTTTCAAGGCCAGGCTGGATGAGGTTTTGAGAAACCTGATCTAGTGCAAGGTTTCCCTGCCCATGGCAGGGGATTGGAAGTAGATGATCTTTGTGGTCTCTTCCAACAGAAATCATACTGTGATTATATGACTCTAAGTTATTTTTTAAGCCAAAGGTTTGATATGGAGAAATACCATGGATGTCAGTGTGCATGCCTACATGTCTACAATCAGTATAAATAAGACAGTTTCTAGTAATTCCCCTGTCTAAATGTATTGTTTTCAGTATGAATAGTTTCAGCAGTATTATAGTACTAAATTACCACAATGTATTTAAAACCCCTATTAGCTACTCTACCACATCTCCATGATCCCACTAAAAAAAATTGCTCTTCAACTGCATATTGACTTCTACTTTCTTCTTTTTGTTCCCAGTGCTGTATACAGGCACTTTAGAGAGACACCTGGTTGTGCTGACTTCACAGGAAAGGTACAAGAGCTTCCTCAGTAATGTTGTCCCATAGGACAACATTTACATGTATACTTATTTACTTGTATACTCTTGGGATGGGCCACTTTCAGCCCGGCATTGATGATTATGAAGTGTCTCTACTCCACCCTCTGTTTATCATCCAATTCTACTGTTTCCTTACTTGGTTCAAGTCACCTTTTTTCTGTTTTTTTAATTTCCTTGTAATAGATGAATAATTTTGAAATTATTCTGATTATGTCTTAGCAGCTACAGAGTTGATATAAGAAAAATAACTCACATTTTTGAAAAAAGTTTACCCTAGGTTACTCTACATCATCAGTTTATATACAGTGTACTAATGAAATCAATATTTCAATCACCACAGTTCAATCCACAATGCTTATTTCAAAATCTGTTCTTGCCTTCTACTTGAATAAAGGAATCTAGTCCACAAAAAAAATCCCAAAACTGAAAATCCCATGGTCTATTCACTTTTGATCCATTGTTGTTTATATCATCAGAATTATAAAGGCATCTACTTTTCTTTCTTGGATGTTGGATGGCTGTTAAGACTGTCAGAAATGGAAAAACACAAAGTACTAGAATAATTTTCAAGGGATTATATCTCTGCAGAATATGAGAAGCTGCTATTATCCACAGATAGTTTACGATAGTGAATATTTCACTAACCGCAGGACCCTGGAAGCAGTTAACTGTACCCAGGGATCTGAATAATTCAAAATTCTTGATATCCCTTTGCGAACCTATAAGGCTTTAGCTAACTGAGGTAGTATATATTAAAACAATGTTTCAGCTAACAACCCTCTTTCTCTCTGTTAAAATTTTCAATTATTTGTGGTGTGCCTATTAAAAAAGTAATTTCAAGTATACTTTCAAAAAGAACACTGAGGATGTTTTACTACACTGAGGAGTGCACAACACAAATAAAAAACTGGAGTGCAGTGATGTCTTATTCCTTTCAGTTCTCTTCAATGAAAGGAAAATATATTTCCTGCTTGTTGGCTTTTCCAAAACTCAGTATAGCAACTTTATGACTACTGGATTTAGTGGAACTCTAGCTATGTGCTACCTGTCCATTTCTTTGCAGTGGAAGTTGCACAGGAACTATTATACTGATCCTTATTATCAGAAAGTCATCCCATATGTAAATGATACATTCAAGGGGTCTGTAGCACAGGGAAGCACGTTACTTACCTGAAGATAAGTTGTGCTGTATAAAAGAGCAAGGCTAACTCTTCCTTTAGAACTCTTTCAGACAACTTCACTAGATTGTGTTGGGGTTTTTTTTGAGATCCTACTTGATTGCAAGTGAAAAGAGATTTATGCCTACAAGAGGTAATCAGGATATCCATTCAGTTTTACATGTTCCTTAAATTCTAAGCGTTTAATTTGTGAATTTCTGTAAAGTTCTTGTTATTCCAAATAAGAGATGCTAGCCAATTTCAGTCACAAATGCACCTTTGTTGTGATATAGAAGAGAATTAAAAAGAAACTGAACTGTTACATTGTAACACATAGGAGAATTTAAGAATTATTTAAAAAATAATTTTTATAAGGAAATATTTAATAGATTATAGATTTTTTATACTGCTTCACTTCAGAAAACCATGTAGAATAAACATTTAGTAATTCATTTAGAAATAAATATTAAAAATGTATAATTTTCATTGAGTATTCAAATATAATAAGCAGAAGTTAAGAAAAATTGAGATGTGTGCAAAGATTTGCCTAATAATTTCAGATCTATTATATGGGGACATACATTTAGGTGTCATTGAAAATTAATCTTTAAGACACACCAAATACTATCTATTAAAAAATGAAGTAAAGGTAATACAAAATTATTTTCATTTAAATTACCATGGAGCAAACTGATGAAGAAAATAGTAGTTCATTGTGGGAACAAAAAACTCTAAGTTTCCATGGCTGCTGGCTTGTAGAATTTTTAGAAGCTGTGCTGAAGAAACTGAAGCTAGTGAATGTTAAAAACATTCTATTTAATAGCAGCTAAATTCTGTTAGGATGGGTCATGTTCTCTGATTCTAGCTTCTTATAAACTGCATGGTATTTGAGTTCCTAATAAGTGGCATTAGTCCCAGACTTTCAGATGGGAGTGACATCCACTCAAAATAAAATCTGTGTTTGCCTATTATCTGTGCCTTTGAAAAGGCTGTAATTTTAACTTCTTTCTTAGAAAAGATGGAGAATAGAAGTAACTAATATTGGGGTGCTTTTTTACACTCATGTCTGAACATTTGCTCATTTGCTACTTTCCTAAAATCTGAGAGAGTACTTATTTACAGTGAAAAATGTCAGGTGGTCATAAGGAAAACATTGGAAATTCCCAGACCGTTCTGTAATGCTGGATCTATTCAGTTCCTGATTCTTTTCTAAGCAAAGGATTATACTTTATTTTAAACAATTGGGTAACTTGTTTCCTAGATATGAAGGAAAAGGGAAAGAAACACTGCATTCAGAAGTTTAGTTCCTGAAGTGCATATAGACACTTTGATAGTAAAAGAGGCTGCAAAAAAATACCTGATAAGACCATAATCTGTGTGTGCTGTCAGGTAATAATTATTCAGGAGAACAGTTTCCAAAGTGCCCTAAATTCCATTAATCAAATGGATAAAACTACATAAGCCTGTTACCTGAAAACTGTTTTTAAAAATACACAGGATCATTTCCAAATACAAATAAGTCTACAGATCAACTGTAGACTTTACATTCTGTCTTAGCAAAAGGCTGCACTGCCAGCTAAGGTCTTCAGGTTGCCCCCCCTAGGTACTTCAGTAATCTTGCTGACTCCAGTTGGCTTACAGATATATAATTTGTTAGAACTCTACTAAATACTCTTTTGACATTATTTCAAAGAAGGACTTCACACAAGTCATCCCCAAAGACATGTTCTCTTTCCAAACCAAGATACACAACAGATACAAAATGTAACTATAGAGCTTGCTCAAGCAAAAGAGAAAATGTTAAAAGAGGTATCATTTTCTCATAGCCATATTTCAAATCAAAACCAAAAAACCACCCCACACTACAAAAAAAAAAAAAAAGCTGCACTTTAAAAAAAATTGAGAAACTTAGACTTATATTTAATTGTTAACCAATTATTTCCTTAAGTGATAACTTCATCTTCCTCAATGTATCTAAACAGAGGTGGGCACACTAATATATGATCAGTGATAGTTTCACTTCACACACAGACCTTGCACCATCTACAAGGAGATGTTCTGCTTTTTTTTTTCATTGCATATATTATTAAGAAAATAGCTGTCTAGTGAGCAGCGGAAGGAATGTGCCTCTGAAGAAGATTCTGTGCCAATTCATGAGGAACAAAATTATAAAATATGAGCTTTTTATAATCATGGAATCATTACCATATATTTTCTTTTTACTGGGGACAGATTATACTTTTTTTATTGGGAGAGACATTTTGGTGTCAATAAAATCACATCATCTTTTCTTTCATACGATGCTACATATTTAAAAGCTGAAGAAGAAAGTATGAAAAAACAAAGATAAAACTTCAGAGTTGTTTCAAAAAGTGAGTTTGAAAGTGAAAAGAAATTTTAAAAAATATTACTAAAAAAGGAAGTGTGCATCAATGTGCTGATTCTAAACATAAAGGTAGAATATTGACAATTACAAGTATTTTACTATTTGAAATATTCATTAGAAATTAGGATAGGCATAAATATACCCTAGACAGTATAATCAAGCTTTTGATCTCTCTAATAGAAAGAAGAGATGAGAAAGAGCATCACGATAGTTCCTGAAATTCCCAGTTTCATAGTTTCTATATAGGTTTATCAGGTAATTAAAAAAAAAAAAAAAAAGTATTTGTTCTGTCTTGAGGTGAAGTATGTATTTTTTCCAGATAAAGAACATACACAGTGTATGTAATGTAGCTCTGGGTTTGGATGTATGCTTCACCAAATCTTAGAGTTACTTGGATTTAGTGTTTTATTTCAAATAACTTCATAAAGAAACCTGAATTCCTGGCAGTAATAGTAATGGAAATAATAATGGTAATGGTAATAGTAATTGTAATCATAATAAAAATAGTAATCTGCAAGTGCATGCTTGCCAAAGATAGTGATATGCAACTGAAAAAACACCAATAAGGGAAGTGAAACTTTTGTCTGTGTAAATGTTGCAAGACTGGTCCTGAAATTACTTATTTCTTGGGGTAATTTTTCCACTGACAACTCCACCTTTTTAGGAAGAAAAGTGAAGAAACCAAAATATTTTGGATTTCACCCTTACACAGCTCCTGTGGTCTTGAAATCTTGTGACTGCTATAATTCCATTCTGGGATACTACCAGGTGGCTATCTATGCATGGTCTAATATTGGTTTCAGGACTGGAACTGAGTTTGGAAACAAAGAGTTTCCAACACACTGTTCTCTACTGTGAGGTACCAGTTCATCTTCAGGAACTCATCCTGTGGACATTCCTTTGGAGAATGGATAGAAAGTATCCCTGAGGAGAAGGACTTGGAGTTATTGGTTGACGAAAATCTGGACATGAGCCGGCAGTGTGCGCTGGAAGCCCAGAAAGCCAACAGCATCCTGGGCTGTATCCAGAGACGTGTGGCCAGCAGGTCAAGGGTGGGGATTCTCCCCCTCTACTCTGCTCTCGTGGTACCCCACCTGTAGTACTGTGTCCACCTGTGGAGCCCTGGAGCGAGTGCAGAGGAAGGCCATAAAGATGCTCAGGGGGCTGGAGCACCTCTCCTATGAGGAAAGGCTGAGAGAGTGGGGCTTGTTCAGCCTGGAGAAGAGAAGGCTCCGGGGAGACCTTATAGCACCTTCCAGTACCTGAAGGGCCTACAAGGAAGCTGGGGGATGTGTAGCAGAATTATAGAAGTATATAGATGTATACTTTTATAACATGCACCTAAAATCTTTGAATCATTTTTCCAGAAGTTCTCTCTAAAGTTTATAAATAGAGATTGTTTGTTGCTGAGCTGTACAGATCTATTGCCCTGACAGGTGTTAAAATGTAGGCAGAGAGAATTTCTCTCTAGGTACCCATCTATCCCTAAATGTTATGTACTAATCTGGTGACCTCTACACTGCCTAAGGTATTAATGCCTGGATCAATACTGGCTTCCAGATACACAGATAAAAAGTAATCACTATTTAGGTGTTTCTTGTTTTTGGTGTGTGGTTTTTGGTGGTTGGTGGGGTTTTTTTGTTGGATTTTTTTTTTCTCCTTTTTTATTCAACATTCCTGAGAGAAAGTGAGCTGTGACATAGCTTGACAGGGGGATTTCAATGGAATAAATCAAGAGCAAATGCAGTCAGACTAGGATTAGAGAAAAATTCAAAATAAATAAATGTTGTTAAAGGAACAAGTTTTTGTGCACCCAAGTTACTTAAAACTTTTTGAAAGATACCCTCTAAGATCTCTGGTCTGGAAGAGAGATGCCTATTATTTAGGCACCTACATCTGAGCTTTCAGGCAAGGTTTCTCTTATAACCAACAGAGAAAAACAGGAACTTCAAAAGCACAGTTTATCTTACCTTAATGTTGATGTCTGAGATATAATTTTTCCCTGGAACAGTCTATTCTTCTCCCTTTCTAATTAGGAAAGGAGCTTATGGGGACCAAGTCAAAGATATCTGTATGGTAGGTCTCTAAAGCTGATTGAAAAGAATCCTATACTGGCTTTCCCCTCTTTGAAGTAGAAATCCACCTTCTTCAACACTGGGACTTCAAGCTAGAGGCAGTCCACGTTTCTCATATGAACTCATTTGAAACACTATGTTGTCATAATATGATTAATTTTACATGTGCTTTTCTTGAAAACATATAACTTCCTTGTCCCTTAAAACACAATTTCTTAGTTATAAAAAGTGGATTGGGATCTAAGCAAATAAACAAGGAATTGCATTATGTATATAGCTATTTTTGTGGTCTTGCTTATCTCTGTCTCAATTTGAGAGGAACCATAATAGCACATTTTAACTTTTTGAAGTGCATGCAAAGTAACGTATTTCAATTTATCTTGTTTACTTGTTCATAGTGGTCACTGGCTACTGTGAGTCGTTTTACATTTATATTGACATGTCTAGAAAATAAGTGCCTTTCTAAAGAAGCAAAATAGTGCCAAATTAAATAAAATCACATATATCCAAAAGGAATAAAACGTAATTCTCCAGATTTCACATTGCAGTGTAAAGAATTAAATGTTAAATTTAATTTTTGATCGTTGTTGTAAGGCTGAATAATGTCAGTGTCTTTGACAACTTATATGTATTGAAAGTTTTAATCAATATAAAAATAAAAAAGGAGAGTGCGTTGAAACTTGACCATCAATTACAATTACTTAAGACTAAAAGAGGAAAGAAGATTCAAGACATAGATTAAAAAAATCCATAAAAATACTCTGTGGCTGTTACCTTATGGACCACTGTGAGGCCAGCTTAGCTGGAAGTTTTGTAGACAAATAAATACATTGAATTAGAGTGCTTATTTTTGCAGTATTAATTCAAAGCTATGTATACAGCAACAGATAAATCATATGCAACAGAATGAGATGTAAAAATCACTGGGGATTTGAAAGATAAGCAAATGGTTTCATGTGTAGTAAATATATATTAGAAAAGCAGATTTAAAATTTGCACTTGCTGTATCTGGTTTCTTTGTGCACATATGGTTAAAGCAATACAGTTCCAAAAGCTCTTTTCTTGACCAAAACCTGCATTTTAACTGAAGTGTTACTCAGAGCCATATAAAATGTAGCAATGGAATTTTATAACTTTATGGAACATAAGTCTTTTTTTTTTTCTTGATAAAAGAATGAAATACATATATATGTAAAACTGTAATTCATTAGAGTGAATCTCAAAATAAATACACTTTTGAAAACCAAAGGTTGAATCAAAATATTAAAGAAAAATAACTATTAAAACCATATCCTTAGACCTTTAAGGAATTATTTATTAATCAGCACAGAAACATTTTAGTAGTGGAAAGAAAAATATACTTAGGGAGAATTAGCTGCATGAATATTGACTAGAGCTTTGAAATTATAAGGAGGGTTTGGACAAAATACCAAAGAATTAATCATTAGTCACACTTTTATCTTGGGATTTACAATATAATTTTGTCTAATTACTTCTGATGTTTCAGTATCATGCTAACAGCTACAAGAGAAAAAGAATTGGAAGGGACATGCTCTTTTAAGACTTGTTCTCCAATGGAAAATAATATCTATTAGAACTCATAAACAAAAGTTGATACTCTTGGCATTTCTACACAAAGGAGATCAAGGACTGAGCTGGCATAGAAAAGCCCTTGAGAAAGTGGTCTTGCCAGTTCAACATTAAAACACTGTGAAATTGCTTGCATTGTTACAGTTCTGTGCACCGTAAGTCATGCATGAATAACGTGAACAGAATTCTGGCTTTGCTTCATCTCAAAATTTGTAGGATACTACCATGCATAAGTAACTTTTCTCCAAAGGTTATGTATGTATAAGACAATAAGATTGTTCTGTTGTATAGCAGGATTTAGCAAGCAAGTTCTTCACTAATACTTCACTGTTAAAATTTGGCCAAAAAGTAATTGGACAGATTCCAGGAAAAGGCTGAATTCAATGAACTTCTTAAGTTAAAAACAAACCAGAAGTAGGCTTTACTTCTCAGTTTTCCCCCAGTCTGAAATAATGTTTTTTAACTTAAATTAACTACCATTATTATCATTCTATGTTAAACATTTGTGGATCATTCAAAGACATAGATTAATTTTATCAAAACCTTTTTCTGTGTTTGCTTGCTCCGTTCCCATATAGGGTATTACTTTTGTTATCTGAGAAAAAAAAAAGACAATTTTAAAATATACATGGATGAGAACATTCCTTCTCTGTTCAAAACTATTAATCAACATTAAATACGTAAATGTACATTATAAAAGTTGCAAAACAAAAGATTTGAAAGTTTGGTACAAAAACATTTTTTTTTTCCTGATTTGTATGTTTTCAGATTTATATGTAATGATGTTTAAGAACATTACTGCTTTTAATTTCTCTAATATACTAGCTTTGTGGTAATTCAGGTTGCTACTTTGAGAAGAAAAGACAAAAAATGAAGTTTTGAAAAAAAAGAGAAAAATTTTTTGAAAAGAAGCTAGAGAACAAAACAACATTCTTCATAGAAGCACAAACCAGAATGATATACATGAGAAAGCAGTAATAACCTAACTAGTAAAACAAGGACAGTAGGGTATGAACTGTGGAAGATGAGCAAAGAACTGACGTTGAAGAAAATGTAGAAAAGTTATTAAGTATTTTTTGGAAGAGACATGAATGTGTCTATAATGGTTAGGTGAAGTTTTTAATATAATTTTGGATAAAATTTAAAGAACAATGTGTGTGTCATGAAGATCTATTTTTCTAAACCAAGGTAGTGCTGATTCCTTTGGGGTCTTGCTAAGAATGCCACACAGAAGGTTAGTTAATGATTTATTCTATGAAAAGCAGAATTGGTAGGAAAGTGATAGAAATCTTACATGTCTTCTGACATGTGCTCCTGTGGCATATGACAAGGTCCTTCTTGTTGATCATGCCTTGATGTGCAGATACCATCCATGGTGAAGTTTGACAGCCTCACTATTCTTCACATTTCTAGATTATTCTTTCAAGTGATCAAAGTTATCAATCGCTTACCTGTACAATACTGAACTTTCTAGATAGCACACCAAGATTCATTGAGTGCGATACATTCTTACACATCTCCATAGAAATGATGTCTTACAAGTTGTATATGGAGGGGGTATTGTTAAAGGCAGCCACAGTATGTGCTCATGTTAAACAGAGGTCACTTCTGCTAACCTACAGGTCTCCACAACAAAACCTATGGTTAAATTGCCTAAATTCTGCCTGAAATCATAGAATC